>NC_072738.1:46469484-46704786 GCF_026930045.1 Uloborus diversus | reverse complement strand
AATAAATATGATTTTGAAGAAATAACTAATCAAAAAGAATTAAGAGCTTTGTAACACAAAAGTGTTCATACAAAAATTTTTTAAATAATTGTTTAGTAATCTTTTAAACAAACCAATGAAACTCGAGGAAAAAAGCGCTTGATGCAATAAAAAATAAATGCAAACCGCTTATAGTAGCTTTTGGTTCCGAAACGATGACCTCTTTTTTTTTTTTTTTGTTATGCTCGTTGGTGGCAGGACTTAAAAAGACGTACCTCATGTTGTTTATATAATATCTTTCCCTTCTGCAGATGTTTTTAGTAAGTGTTTATGTTGTATTAATATTTCATTATTTGTAAGCCTGGGTTTTTTTTTTTTTTTTTTGATGTTTTTACTTGCATGAATTATGAGGTAAAGTAAATATCAATTTAATGCAAATCATTTTAAGTTAGAGAAAATATTAATTTCCGTAAAGAACTCTATCTTTGTGCTTGATATTTCAGCAGAATATTTTCCATATTTTTTTCAATTTTTTCCACAAATTAAATAAATTAATAAAAATAGAGTTTTAATGTTTAACCTCGATTTAAAAAAAATTATACATATATAGTAGTATGTTTTGAAAATAATAATGATAAGCATTTTTTTGTTGTTTATTTCCACACTTAATACACTAAATTTATAAGTTTTTCTATGTCAATTTGTGTTACATGATTTGGGATAATTATGAGTTTTTCTATTATGCATAGTTTCTACGGCTAAAATTAATGCAGCATTAATTTTATTGCCATATTTGCCGTTTCAAGGTATTGTCAACAAAAAATGAGAAATCCGGGTCTACATGAAACCAGACTAAGAAGCATTTTATAGATGAACTACCAATCAATCCAAATGTAAGTTACAGTTGTGATTTTTGCTGGATGCAAAGTAAAATATCTGAAATTTTAACCGAACAGCTATACTTTAATTGCGAAATTGAAAGGATAATGGGGAAAAAAAATCCATCGATATTCGGTCAATTTGTTCACAAGACACAAACAAGGAAAAGCACTATGTTATTGGGTTTCCCCTGTCTTAATCAACTCTTCTGCTTTGGCGTGTTTATTTACTGCGTGAAAATTGCATATTTTAGAAATCAAATAATGCTTGGGGAAAAGGTAATACTTCCTTGATAATACTCCCTCCGTCTCAAACTAGTAGAGGGCCGTTTGAATATTTTTGTACCAGTGTTTAATTCTGACGGTTTTATGATTTTGTTTGAATATTTTTTAAAGATTTCAAGGTATTATACTATCAATTAATCGAGTGTTGGAGCTCTGGGTTTTTGACTCTAATTTGGTAGTGGTTTAAGGAGGTAAGGTTCGGTAAGTAAATGTTCCTTATTGATAACATAACGCAATAAAATCTCTGAAAAAAGTAAAAATAAATCATAATCATCAGTTTCAGTACTACTTAATTTGTTAGTATCTTAATAGAACTAATTTGTGGTGGAGGGAGTACTTCATAAAACATTCGTCAAGAAAACTGCAAGTCTGAAAACGAAAGTCGGGAGAAAATGGTGTATTTTAGCTGTTGGCTGAAATAAAAAATAAATTAAAAAAAAATCCCAGATCAACAGTTGTCGCACCCCTTGATTTTTTTATAGCTAAAAAAAAATTGAAAGATTCGCGACTTGATATGCGAAGGAATCAACTAGTTTATTGGCTAAGTAATGCTGATTGTCGATAAATTAAAGAAACTCTAATTCCAGAACGCTATTCAGACATTAATTTCAGATACCAACTGAGAGAAATCATTGTCTGTCTGCCTAAATAAAAATTTTGCCCATCCGCTGTAAAAATAACTCACTCTTGCAATCTGCTTGGAAAAATAACTGTCACCGTCAAAATAATCATATTTTGAAAAATATGAAAATGAAATCAGATGCTCTTTAAAGTCACAAGAGAATCGTAGTTTTTTAACTAGGGGAAAGAAACTCAGATTTTGAAAGAAATTGTGGAAAAATGCTTTATTTCAGAAATAAGCTGCTGCATTTAATCGTAAAACTTTCCTCGAAATAGAAAAAAGATCGATGTGCATGAGGGCATACATCCATGGACTTTCACATTTACTTATTATACATATATTTTCTTTTTAAAATTCTTTTAGGATGGATCCAACATCATGGAGATAATCAGAACCAAGACAGACGAAGATTTTTTCCATAATTATAACAATATTCTGAGTGTTCGTATGTTATACATTGATTTCATGTTACACATGTTTGGAAATAATAATAAAAACTTAGGGGTAAAAAGCAAAAGTATATTTTATAATTATTTAACAAACATTACACTAAATTAATTTTACCAAAAAATTTATTTCACACCTGCATTTTTTTAAGATTTAAATTTTCAAATACCTTTTGCAATTTTGGCAGAGAATTGTTTTCAAAGTATGAAGTATGAAATGCATGCAATAATAAAGTTCCTATATTAAACATAAATTTGGCCAAATAAACATTCTACATACAAGCAAAATTAATAAAACAAATAATTGATTGGAAAAAGAAAAAGGTAAGCTTTCTCTTAAGATTATCTAATTTTATTTTCTGCATCTTATTTTAGAACAAAGCTATACTAACTTAAAGTTGTCCATTTTATTGTACTTTTTCTTTGAAAATTGTGGTATAAGTTGGATAAAAATCTATTTTTTTTTCTGGAATTTTTTCATGCGATGCAATAAAGAAGAAAATCCCCAGCAAATTTCTCCCGAACATATATCGATGTAACTGTGCATAAAAGTGGCACATGATTTATTTTTCCGGAACCCAATGTCTGCTGAGGAAGTAGCATTTTTATATTCCCAGTAGGGCAGGGCGATGTAGAAATTTCTACATCGTGATGCATCGCCATCCTTACATCGCGATGTAGCGATGATTCGCGATGTAGTTCAAGCAGTTTGAAAAATTCTTCCCGCTTTAGGTTCACCCCTTTCCCTCATTATGGGAGTTTTCCTTACAAAAATCCAGGCTTTTGTCAGATCTTTTTCTAATTTGGCACATAGATCCTTTAATCACATGGGGTAGTACCCCATATGAATACTACTCCATGGGAAACTATCCTATGTGGATTTCCAGTATCAAAGGACATCTGGGCCGAATCTGGAAAAGATCCGACGAAAGCTGGATTTTCATAAGGAAAACTCCTGTGAGGTTTGGCACACATATCCGGACGAAAACTACAATATGGGAATTCCCAAGCATCAAAAGACAAATGTACCAAATTTGGAACAGATCAGACGAAAACTGGGTTCTTATAAGAAACCCCCCCCCCCCCCCCCCCCCGACACACACATGGTTTCGCACTCCATAGCGGGACGAAAACGGGAATTCCCGAGCGTCAAAGGACATCTGTGACAATTTTGGAAAAGACCTGATTAAACTGGTTTTTTCTAAGAAAGCCCCCCATTTGGTGGTTGTCCCCCCATAGCGGGGCGAAAACTACTTTATGAGAACTCCTGAGCATCAATGAACGAACCTCTATGTCAAATTTTGGAAAGATCCGACAAAAAATGAATTTTTTTCAAGGCTCCCCATCGGAGTTGCCCCCCCCCCCCCATAGAGTGACGAAAGCTTACCTCCGTGAATTCCTGAGCATCAAAGAATCTCTATGGCAAAGTTAGAAAAGTTCGGACAAAAACTTTTTTTTATATAAGGAGAACCCCCAATGCGGGGTTGCTCCCTCCCCCCCATCATGGAGGGTTGAAAACTACCATGTGCGAATTCCCGAGCATCAGAGGACCTCTGTTCCAAATTTGGAAAAGATATGATAAAACTTTTTTTATAAGAACCCCCCCCCCCGTATGGGGGTTGCCCCTCATAGCGGAACGAAAACCACCCTATGAGAATTCCTGAGCGTCAAATAATAAAACTCTGCCAAATTCGGAAAGATCCAACAAAAACTGGATTTTTTTGTAGGAAAACTATCATAGGGGTTGCCCCCCCCCAGAGGGACGAAAACTACCCTGCGTGAATTCCAAGGCGTCAAAGAACCTCTGTGCCAAATTTTGGAAAGATTCGACAAAAACTAGATTTTTTCAAAGTCCCCTCCCCCTTTTATAAAGTGATGAAAACTACTCTGAGTGATTCTTGAGCATCTAAGAACCTCTGTGGCAAATTTAAAAAAGATCTGACAAAAACTTTTTTTAATACGGAGAACCCCCAACGAGGGGTTGTCTGCCCCCCCCCCCCACATAGAGGGACATAAACGACCTTGTGTGAATTCCCGAGCCTCCAGTAACGAACCTCTGTGCCAAATTTGGAAAATATCCGACAAAAATTAGATTTTTTTAAGGAAACCCCCCATTATGGGGGTTTAATTAGATAACATGGGGAGTTTAACCTGCAATGATTTGTTTTACCTTTTTAAAGAAGTTGTTTGTTTACATTTTTACATAAATAAAAATTTGCTTAACATATTTTATGTGCTTCTTTTTTTCAACAATTACTTGTCTGTTTTTGATGGGGGAGGGGGGCTGCAGTTATTTCAATTTTTTTCCCAAATATGGCAAAGGGTCTGTACTCAATAAAAATTTTACAGAAAACCAACTAAAACGACTGTCCGTCATGTGTAAAAACACGAATGTTCAAAAATAAAGACGGGAGGGGGGGGGGGGTTGGACCCCCCATAAATAACAGGCCTGTGAAAGTGACTATACGAATTAAAGTGGGAAACTACGGTGGTAAGATTCTGAAGTCACGATTTGATCACACGCACACGAATCTTATAAAATACAGTCGAACCTCGTTATAACGAACTTAAAGGGACCATTAAAATCGATTAAAAGCATGGTTCGCTTTATCTGAAAAACAATAAATAATAAGACAAGGATTGCTAAAAAGTTCATTTCAGCAGTTATTTGTTTTAAAGCGTGTTCGAATTAACGAGGTTTGACTGTATTCTCAAAAATAAAAAAAAACTAATGTGCTCAAAGAAAAAAAAAAGAAATAAATTTTCTTACAAATTTACGAAATTAACGTCCTCATATATGACGAAATTAATTTGACGAAACTAATGCTCCCAAAACTACGAAAATGATTGTTAATTTGACGAAACTAGAATGAAGAAATATTTCGTTACATTTGACGAAATTCGCATCCTCAAACCACTAACAAAAGCAGTTTCTTCAATTTGACGAAATGTTCGCTCGGAGCATATCCCTGGAAGTGGTTTCGTCAAAAACGAAGAAAATTTCGTCGAATTTGAAAGTCCATTTCTGAGAGTGCAGGAGAGAGGAAAAACAATTTGTTTGGCGCATGCAAAGGATGGAACGCGCGCTTTTTTTTTTACCCTGGTAAAAAACTGAAAACGATTTTTTAATGTTCACATGACTCAATGCAGAATAGGCTCCTACATGCAATGCACTGATAAACGGAAAATTGCGTATTTTGGACTTACATCAGTCTGGCTCTGAGGTACAGAAGTGTCGCGATGTGGAGTTGTATATTTTTTAATTTTAAATACTTGTTTGTGTTTGCACAGCTCTTAAAACCGAAGGAATGTTTTTTTGCAACCATTTAACCAACGTTTGTTAATTTACTGCAAAACACAATTAATTCACTGAAACATACAAATGATCCCTTAATTAAAATTTCTAGAAAGATGAAAGGGAATTCTCGATTTACCGAATGAAACCCAGAAATTTACCAACAGATAAAAAACGAGTATGCGCACTTATCTACGCACTTATCGATGAGAAAATGCAGTAGACATTAAAAAAAAAAAAAAAAGCAATATTGCAGCGTTTCCGAATTTGTTCAACCGTGAGACAACAACGGCCGAATAGTGAAACATTTTGGGAGGTCAATCCGACCCGCGGTGCCATGGAAACATACACTGTAAAAAATTCCGAAACATTACTGGTTATTTCCGTGGAAGGTTTCCAGATTTCAGAGGTTTTCACCTATTTCCCCGTAAAATCAAGATTCTTCGCAAAAAAGTTTCCTGAATTGTTAAAAGATGCACAAATGCAGACATTCACTGGTCTGAAAAATATTTTTTGCTACCAGTTTAAAGATTAGCTGAACTTGTTTATTAAGGGTATCGGCTTTAAACTTAATTCGGCTCATCCGGATTGATTAAGCTCCCGATGGGAGCAAATAAATCATTGGATAGCTGCAGCTTTGTGAAGCAAGAATTGCAGCAATGTTCGCGCAGCTGTGGTCGTGGTTGCTCTAATGCTTCTTGAGCTTGGATGGTTCTAATCAATTACCATAACCAACTTAGAAACCTAGAAGATTCCAAGACATCACTGGCTTTAAAAGAGGAGATTTTCAAATATTTCAGAAAGGTTACTGACTTATAGCGGAAAACGTTCCTGGTTTTTGCAAGATACGTTACTGGCTGAAATTGGGCCCATCAGCTGCCTATTATTTTAAAGGAACGTTTCTGAATCGTTTTTACAGTGTAGTTTCGAAGACATAACCAATAGAATCAAATAGAAGCACCACTGTAAGGGGTACCATATAGTATATTCTTCCGATGCCAGATTATGATTTGATTTCATCTTAAAATTTCATCAGTATTTGTCGCAACTCAAACAGTTCAATCTTATAACTCTTTTTCATTCCCCCCCTTCAAGAAAAAAAGAAAACAAAATCTTTAACCCTCCAGAACTCGCGCATAGAACTTTTCTCGCATCACTTGTATCCCTCAAGTTTAACAACTATAATCTGAGCACTCGCTGGATGAGAAAAACACTCACACTTCGACTACTCCGGCTACCCTCCCCCTACCCTTGCGACAATCAGACAAAGATAATCAGTTCGAAATACCCAGGGCAGCAAGAGAAGGTTACAAGGAGAAGCTAAAGAGAGTAGCAGTTTTCTCCATGGCAAGAACATCAGATGTAACTTTTTTTACTGTTGAGAAAATTTTGCTCATATCCCTAGTTCTGTAGTGTTATTGAATTTTAAGAAACTATGGCTGAAATTTGTGTCTTATTAAGATACAGAATCAGAAAGGATTTATTCATTAGTACATACTCTGAGAGCAAAATAATAACCCTTTTGCTCTTTTTGACTTCTTCCATTTGTTTATCGATTTCGAATTCTCCACCTAACATATCTCTTCCTGGGATATACAAGGAGTAATAAGGATCTTTTTCTTCAAGTTCTGAAAATGAATGAGAACGTAATTGTTGTTGATTTCAAACAAAGAACAAGCAAACAATAATCGTAATAGTTACACTAACCAGTAAAATTTGGGTTGTGCCACATTTCTTAAATTTTGATCGAAAATTCTTGTTATGTGTATGTTTTAGCTTCAAATTCTTAAATGGCATACATTCTCCCCCCCCCCCCCACTCAAAAATGTGTTCCTAAAAGCAAATATTTAAAATTTGCAAGAATAGTAAGGTAAATTACGACTTTAAAAAGTTTTTAATAAATAAGATACTTCCACTTTTGAACCTATACTATGTACTATTACGTACAAACAAGTAATAGATCTGAGGAAAGGGTGGATCTATTTTGCCCTTAAATTCTATCCACTTAAACTACACTGTAAAAACGATTCAGGAACGTTCCTGGGAAATAATGGGCAGCTGATGTGCCAAATTTTTGCCAATAACATGTCTTACAAACACCAGGAACGTTTTTCGCTGAAATTCAGTAACCTTCCGGACATTATCCTGGATGCCTATTGAAAAATTCAGAGAAATTCCCGTTAAAAGCCAGCTGTGTCTCTGGCAAATTCGAGTAAACTTAGGAAGGTATAATATAATAGCTCGGAATCTTCCTGATTAATCAAGGAAGCTCCAAGAGCATTATTGCAAACATGGCCAAAGCTAAGCCAGAATTGCTGGTAAGTATCGAGAATTTTACCCGCATGCAATCCTTGCAAAGCAACGTAGTCCATTCTTATTCGCTCCCTTTGGAAGCTTAATTAGCATGGACGGACCGTAGTTGAACGGAAGCCGATACACTTTATAAATACGCTCAGTTAATCTTTAAACTGGGAGCTAAAAATATTTTTCACTGCTGGAAAAAGTCTGCATTCATGCGACTTCTAGCAATTCAGGAAACTTTTTGACGATGCTTGATTTTTCCAGGAAGTGGATAAAAACCATTAGAATCCCGAAACGTAACACAGAAATACCCAGTAACGTTTCGGATTTTTTTTTTTACAGTGTAACTGGGTGACTCTACAGTCACGCCCGCTACAGGTCCAAATAACTTTACAAATAACTTAGTACAAGAAAACTTTTTATAAAGTTGATACTTCAAACCATGATACTTAACGGTTCCTTTTATTCGAATATTCTTATATACATAATAGCGAATGCTCGAGTAACGCTTCTAACGCCATCAACAATGAAATTCGCTCCACGGCATGATAATTTGATAATATATTTTGGTAATGTTTGACATGCAGGAAAATGCTTTTTTTTTTTTTTTTTTTTTTTTTTGACGAGGCTGAACTAAAGCCGGTAGTTTACTTAACTGTTTTGCTGGTAAGACTCATTTTAGGAGAGTGAAGAAACGAAAAGGTGGCCAACTATTAACGCTTCCTACTGGAGTTTAGGGTTCATCCACTGGGGTTAGGGTTACAATTTCAACTATCAAAATATCACCAAACGGGCAATGGCTTCGTTCAAATGTAGAAACAATTTTCACCCGTCATATCTTGAAGTGCGATTTTCTAGAATAAAAAATTTCCAATTCTAAAAATGATGTGCAAGTACATTCATAAAAATGTCTTGCCAATGGTTCAAAGTGACTTCGAAAATCTCCAAGTACCCGTCCCATTGAAAATTTTTGGCTCTGTTAAATCCGGCCAACTGCAAGTCTACTCCTTACCTGGTATCAAATATCTGACAATCAAATGCAAGTCTTCCTCTGCTGCAGAAATGTACGCGTCATGGAGTTTACCGAAGTCTTGGTCTTCAGCTTTTTTGAGCCACGTCAACCCTCTGGAGTAAAGCCATACTTTCAAGTGGTACCGGTACTTGGAATGCAGCAAGATGGTGGACGTAATGGCCAGAACAGAAACTGGAGAAATAAATGGAATTGGTAGAACAAGGGATATTAAAATACTGGATTGAGGAATGAGTGATTTTTAACAGATAAGAAACAATGACTCCGAGCAAAAAATAACTCATTCAGTAATCTAATAATCACTATTATGTGTAACTCTTTACAGACCTTCAAGGGCATTAAAAGAAAAGAAAAAAGGTGAGTTGTGATTAAACTGTAATAATAATGCTGTTGATGTTTGTCATGCGTTGTCACAGCGGTCGTTCACTTTAACTTTAAACTTTAAGACTTTAAGGAACAAACTACCTGTACAACTTTCGTAACATGTTGCATTTACTGAATTAAAACTTTTTTTTTTTTGAGTAAGATGACACGTTGCAACTCAGTACAGTCAAATCTTAACGCGACGAAAATTGAAAAAGGAAAATGTCTTTGGTATGAAATCCTCAAATTAAACTAACATTGAATCGCTAATCTCCGTATAACGAAATTTCGCTTTTGCGAAATGTTTTCTCTTGTTCGACCAACTTCGTTAAAACAGGATTCGACTGCACTATGCTATTTTAAATAAATATCGCCCCAAAGTCATATTTCTCACGGAATATAACCCTTTCTTTCATACAATTATTTATTAATTACTATTCCACTGGCTACATTGTACATTGGGCTACTTACTTAGTAATCCAACGGTTATTACTACGATTGTACTGACTGATGTTGGACAAAGTTGTGCTTCATTTAAGAACACGATGATTTGATCTCTGAGGCCTTCATCTTCTGTGTCAAAACTACATCGAGTTTCGTTGACATCAACAATCTGAAAAAAACGTTTTTTAACAAATTTTTGAAAAAATTTTGATTGAAAGGGAAACATTTTTTAACACAAAGGTGGGCTTTTTGATGACATGAATTGTGCATTTCAGTCATTTATTTCATTTTGAATCCAAGGAAAATCGTTAAATAACTTAAATTTAGTGGGACCTACAGTGCCACTACAAATAAAACTATACGTATTATATATATATACCATGGGGTCGTTTCCAAAATTTTAAAAGTGTTTTTTTCTGAAAGAGCATGCTTCAAAACATAGTATCTGACCATTTTTTAAAATAATTTGTTTAAGTTTAATACTTTAAAAAAAATACTTAAATCGGTGCTCTTTCATTGTTTACGCTTCTGTTCGATGACATCACAAATGATGAAATGCCATTCAGTGTTGCCATTCACAGGGCAAAATATTTAATTCGCATTTTTACTCACGTGTATTGGCAACGATATGGGTGATAGCTAGCGTAGAGCACAATTTTAATTCGCTTCTTGATTATCATAACTTGGAAAAGTGGTAGAAAGATGCGTAACATCATTTGTGACGTCATCAAGACCACGCTTTGTTTGAAAAATTGGACATTTTAAAAAGTAATAAAAAAAATAACTGTTGGGAAAATGAAAGAATTTTATGGGTCCATGTTATTATTATTATTATTTTGCTTATTCTCTCAATTTCAATGACTAAAAGTACTACTTTTGACTGAAGGAAACAACCCCATTGGTTTAAATTTTCTTTTGCTTTTATGCAGTAAAAATTGAGCTACAAGGCTCATCGGAAAAAGAAGAATTTTGAGTTTCCTTGTAAAAAAGTGAATTTGAATTACTTCGCCAAACGCAAGCTTAAAAAGAGTTCGAAGTAAATATGATGAACTTGAGACCTTGCAAAAAGCCAACAAGGTGACGTAGTGTTAAGGCGCTGGCCTTTTGCGCCAAAGTTTGCGGTTATATATGCAGCCCAAGACGTTGGATTTTCAAGGCAAATTGCCAGCGTTCATGTCGTATGATTATGTGTCATAATAAAGATCCCTTGAACATGAATTTATCTCCTCCTTCAGGAGCCAAATTGCCCCCACGTAGGTGATCACCCCCAGGTTGAGAACCACTGGTCTACACTATGAAAACCTTGAATGACATAAATCAAACTGAATTCGAAACGAGCTTACCTTGGTCTTTTGTGATATCATCCAGTTTTTGAAATCCCGTGTTTCACAGTCGCAAATCCATGGATTGTCTGACAAACTCCAAATTTGAATATTCTCGGACGGTTCAGAGTTGAAAAATCGGGTTAGGTTGTTTGAAGCCAATTTCAACACGGTGAGATTCTCAGGCAAGTAAAAGTCTAAACTTTGTAACAAATTCCTTTCCAGGTCCAAAGACACAAGATCGCCAAAGATGCCCTTGTCAAAGTTCAGTGGATTGGTCAAGAAATTGTCTTGTAAATAAAGTTCTCTTGTACGGATTGGAAGTTTTTCAGGGACCTGTATATAGAAAGATAGGTTAGAGTACTTTTTCGTTGCACGCATTGTAATGCTTTTCACACCCATTGGACTCATTTTAATAAATCATCGCATCGAGAGAATCTGAGTTTCAATATGAAGTAAAATGTATATACTATAAAGAAATTTTATCCAATCACTGTTGAACAAAAAAGTTGAAAAGTTTACTTTGACAAGAGTACACCATAGGAGTACCTTTTAAAAAAAATTTTCTATTTTTCCGACACGAACAAATAGGTATTTGAAAAGAAATACTTAACTGAGATCATTGACCTACTTTTCGAAAACAGAAGTAGGGGAATGTGGGGCAAAGTGAAATAGTTAAAATGACTGAACGTTTTGAAAATGAACAAATTTTAAATTTGTTTTGAACATTACTGTATATAAAGAAATAACATTGTATTTCCAAATAATAATAATAATAACAATAATAATAAAACTGTCATTAAAACAGTATATCTTTAAATTTTTGGCTGTAAATTTAAGCCTCAAAAAAACTGGAGAATTTTCACTTTTTTTATGATGCATAGTGAAAAATAAAATATTTTTCTTAATGAATTATATTTTATTTGATTATAATTTTTTTTTGATCAAATGATTCAACAAATAAAAGGTTGAATGAACAAATGAAATGATAATGAAACAACAAACGAATAATTAACTTAATTAATTATTACATGAAGAAAAATCAATGAACGAGCAAAATTATGAATGAATAAGAAAATAAGTGAATGCGTGAATAAATAAATGAATTACTAAATGAGGTAATGTAAATTAATTCATTATTAAATGAAAGCATAAATGATTTAGTAAATGACTGCGTGAGTAAACGAAACAAACTCTTTCACTTTGC
This sequence comes from Uloborus diversus, assembly GCF_026930045.1. Taxonomy (NCBI): domain Eukaryota; kingdom Metazoa; phylum Arthropoda; class Arachnida; order Araneae; family Uloboridae; genus Uloborus; species Uloborus diversus. The sequence continues at coordinate 46,692,614 of NC_072738.1, read as the reverse complement.
CTCGCATGTACCTTGCCCCGCATGTACTCAGTTAATTCTAAAAATTATTTAAAATATAAAAAAGCTTGATATTAATTAAATTATTATTGCACCGAATATTGGGAGTTCCCAATGAATATTTAAAATGTTTAGGACAAGAACTTTATCGTTTAATATTATCAAAATAATTTTTGATTTTCATTTTCTGTATACTATAATTTTCTGACTGGAATAGACTACATGTGCTAGACGCTAAAAGCAGATTAAATATTTCACCAAGTCATTTTGCCCGCATTCCCGTACTTTGTTTCATGAAATTATTATTATTATTGTTGTTATTGAATTAGAATGTGAGTAGTAAAAACACTGTTTCTTTCAATAAAAAAATATGAAAAATCATAAACCTGGCGATGTATTATGAGATAATCCCAAATGGTTTGACCGAGGTCTGAGGAGGAATCTCCTGAACTTGAGTTGATTTTCCTGAACAATCTGCTTCGCATAAATTTTTATTTTCGATACTCGGTAGCTTTTTATTACTATAAATTTATCTTTTGAAAACTCATCACTCTCAAGAATTTAAGCTCCCTTGAGGGACAGCCTCCGACACCCAATCATCACATCCAGAGACTACAGTTTCGACCTTGTTATCTACTCAACCGTCTGGAATAGACAGTAGCCGGGCTGGAGGCAGATGTCATCTCATTGGAGCTGAGACAGAGGCGTAACTTGGCCACATGAAGTGGGGGGGGGGGGGGCAAACTTTTTTTCAAGGATATTTATGTGATTCATATTCTGCCATGCAACTAAAATGATGCAAAACTGTTGTGCTTATGTTCTTTTTCCAAGTTGCGTTGGTTTTTATTTGCGAATAACTTCGTGGATTAGTTAGAAAGTTCAAGGATTTCTAAGCACTTTTGAAATGAATTTTTTTTCTTCCGAAGTTGTTTTCCAGGATCCCAGGAATGAAGAATCTTGTACGCACCCTGTCATTAGTGACCTATACCCTGAACCAAAGTGATGTTCTATTTCAGTGGCACAACCAGGAAAAAGTTTTTAGGGAACGGGGAGAGCACATCGAAAACGAGAAAAAAATGTAGATCTGATAGAAAAGGGGGGTCCGGGGGCTCTCCCCCGACAAAACTTTGAAATTTGGGCTTTAAAAAAGCAATTTTAGACTTCCTTCGCTGATGCTAGTGGATTATAGGCCATGTTTATCGACGTCAAGGTAACGGATGGAGCTCAAAGACTGTCCTAGGTCGAATTTTTTAATAGGTCGAAATCAATTCCTCCTCCCCCCTGCGTTTGCATTGAAGTTTCAAAAACGCAATTTTAGACAAACGTTGACGATCATACCTGGTAAAATTTTTAAAATTATGGTGCTAAAAACTAAAGTGATTTTTTATTCTGGGGCTATTATTTAAAATTTTTGTAAGTGTTTAAAAAACTTAATTACCTCTGATATTGGATGAAGATGGTATAGAGACCCTTTCCCGAATATTTTTTGAAATTCAAGTCTAAAAAACGTGATTGTAAGGCCCTATTTTGTATAATAGGACCAGTACGTTTTCAAAATTAAAGCTCTAAAACGCAATTTTAAGCGATTTTCGGTGTTGTTCGGTAATTTGGGCTTTCCCCAGGAAAATTCGCAAAAATGAAAACCTAAAAATGAAATTTCAGATGCTCCATAATGCTTCCAGCGTGTGTATGTGTGTGTGTGTGTGTGGGTGGGGAGGCCTTCGGAGGAGCAACATTTTGAACACGTTCTTATTTTTAGACGAGCTAGAAAAAAAAAGAGAAGAAATGTTGTGGTGCAGTTTAAAAACAGATAATAACTGAAATTACTGATTGGTGATGATTGAAGGCAAGGATACAACTTTTGCATGTAATTCATTACAATTGCATTGGTAATATACAAAGTACATTTCATTATCGTTTGAAAATAAGGTATAGATAATTTGACAAACAATTAAAAAAAATCCTTTGCTTAAAAACTAGGAGGTCAAAATAATAACTCTGCCCATGGCTCAAAAAAAGTAGGGGGGCACTTTCCCCCCTTTGCTTCCCCTAGTTTACGCCAATGAACTGAGCGTAACAACAAACTTGTACTAGATTAATTACATTTAGCATTCTGAACTACTAAATATGAATATTTTGTCAGCAATTTACGAGTTAAAACGCATCATTTTACAGATTCTTGATGGTGAACTAAATTTACTTCAGCTTCCAGTTCGCTAGCACTCTCAGCTTCAATGAGATGACACAGGGCCGTAACCAGAAAATAATTTCGGGGAGGGTTTAAAAACTTTCACACGGAGCTTTGCGGAAGGTAGTACATTATTGAAAACCAGCCTTGACTCACTAAAAGAGTTTTATGCAATTATTCTACATATGAAAGACATTTGAATTTTGGAACAATATTTTTTGGAAATTTTTAAATATAAACGAATGTTTAAATGTCAAACCGAATTTTTTGGGGTGGGGGATTGAACTCTGAGAATCCGCCCCCCTTGTATACGGCCCTGAGATGACATCTGCTTCCAGCTCGGTTGTTGGCTTTCCCAGAATGATGAGTCTCTAACAAGAACGAAGCTTCTGTCTTTGATGGTATAACAAGGTTGGCTTAAGAGCAGTAACTTAATTTTATGATTTAATAAATTTTTAATCGTAACTAGTTTAGTTCAAACCGAAAATCTCAAAGAACTACACATTGCCCAGCAGTCCCTTCTGCCACAGAGGATTGAACGAAACTGATGGATCTTCGTCACATTGCTCAGGACTTCTGGGTGACTTGATAAAATGAGAAGGAATCAAGGTATCCGTCTGTATTTAAAGCCTAGTTTTTTTTTTTTTTTTGAACCCCTGATTTATTTATTTATTTATTTATTTTTTTTAAGTTTATTTTCAAAAAATATTTTTGGTTGTTTTTAATTTCTTGTTCAAGTCACGAGAGAAATACTTACAAATCTGTACTAAAACTCAGCTATGGCTTATAAACCATTTGAAAACATTAAGGTTTAACTGGAAAAGCAATAAATACTGCCAAATATCCAAATACATTGCACAAAATAATTAACTTTCAAGAAGTAATTTTTTGTTCTTCTCAGATGAATAATAATGCCAAATGTTTCAGAACTCCTAAATCGAACCCTGATTTTCTGTAAGTGTGTTATTTTCTGCAACAAATTTTTTTCATTGTATTTTATAAGGCTCAATAGGGGATGTAGTAAAGTGGAAACCTGCGGAGTGTAAGAGTTAAGAGTTGCAGGTCAATGGTGCAGACAGTATAACACAGAAAAGCTTACTTTTTGTAGTCCCCGTCCAGAGCAGTCTACTTTAACGTGAAACTCGTCGTCATCAGAGACGCAAGTGCATTCACAATCATCTGGACAGTCATCTGGCCACGAAATGAGGTCTTGATCTGATAAATCCCTTAACATTTTGCCACGATATCTCAAAGGAAATGAGCACGTCAGCATTGATGACTGAGTGGATGAGTTTCGTTCAATTATCCAGTCCCTAAGCCATGACAGACGACAGTCGCAGATCCATTTATTGGCTAATTGGAAACATAAAAGAAGTACACTCAACCGGGGTAACTTTGTAAACTAGAATTTAAACTAGATGTAACTTGTTTAACTCTCTTACATATTTTGCTGTACTGTAAAAACGATTCAAAAACGTTCCTGGAAAATAATAGGCAGCTGATGTGCCCAATTTCTGGCACTAACACATATTTTGGAAAACTAGGAACGTTTTAAGCTAAAAGTTAGTAACCTTTCTGAAATTAACCTTAAAACTTTCAGAAGGATTTAGAAATCACCCTGTTAAAGCCAGTAATGTCTCGGGAACCTTCCTGATTTACCAAGAAACCTTTAGAAGCATTATATCAACCACGGCCAAAACTAAGCGACAATTGCAAGTTACAACCCAAAAAAAGCATAGATGCACCACGGCCAAAGCTATGCGAGAGCTGCAAGTTAGAACCAAGCACATCTCTCGGCCTCGCCTGCTGCCTTTCAAAACTGCAGCTATCCAGTGCCTTTTTCGCTATCAGTAGGAACTTTGTAGATCTGGACGGGCCGTATACGAACTTAAATGCTACATTCACATTGCGTCCGCACGTCCGTCACAGACGTATACTTTTCTCCCTAAAACCAGTTTTCGACCGGCGTTGCCATGACAACAAGCCGTATTGTGCGGGACCCGTCAACGTGCCTAGAAGCCAGATATCTGACGGCTCTGACGTCCGTAGAGTTGGGAGTCGCATTTCATTGGTCTCCACGAGATGAGCGCTTTCTCGCTATTGGGTGAGAGTATCGACATGTGCTTTAAGCGCGTTCGAATGCATGAATGCTTCCACCTGTTCGGAAAACGTGAGTGTGTCCGCTTGACGTGGCGAACGTGATATGCGGACGCTGTTTGAATGTTGCAAAAGCGTGATTCAAACAGCGTCCGCACATCACGTTCGCCACGTAAAGCGGACAGAGTAACGTTTTCCGAAAAGGGAGAAGCATTCATACTTTGCGAACGTGAAAAAGACACATGTCAGTCTCTCACCCAATAGAGAGAGCGCGCCCAACTCTACGGACGTCAGATATCTGGCTTTTCGTCCCGTACAATACAGCTTGCTGTCATGGCAACGCCGGGCGAAAACTGGTCTTAGGGAGAAAAGCATACGTCGGTGACGGATAAGCGGATGCAGTGTGAATGTTGCATAAGCCGATACACTCAATAAACATGCTCATTCAATCTTTAAACTGGTAGCTAAAAATATTTTTCACAACAGAGAAAAGTCTACATTCGTGCAACTTGTAGCAATTCAGGAAACTTTTTTGCGAAGATACTTGATTTTATGGGTAATAGGTGAAAACTTGTGAAATCCCGAAACTTCCCACGGAAATAACCAGTAACGTTTCGGATTTTTTTTACAGTGTGGGAAGGTGTACTCTAACTTTTTGCCTCGGAAATGGAATAATTTTGACAGAAATTTAATCATAATGAGTTGAAACACCTGGAATTGCTTATAGGCAACTATCCGCGAAGCCGCGGAGCGGGGTAAGATTGCGAGGGATGGTTTCAGGGGCGAATACAGACTACCATTTGGGGAGGGGGGTCATGCTAAAGATCGCCTCACCCCTCCCCATGAACGAACCTCAAATTCTGAGTGCAAAATATTTCAGAAACTGCTGTGGTGTCAATGAAAAGCACTAATTCGGCCAGGAATAAGGCACTTAGAAAAACATAGACGTTATTGATTAATTTCATAAACAGTGAAAAGAAATAGTATTTCTAATATTTACTTTTAAAAATAATTGATGAATATAAAAGATTACTGAAATTGTTTGCATTTTATTCAAAAACTGTTTGAACAAAATGTGGACGGATATTATTGTTTACGGTTTCAGGGGGAGGGCTCGTGACCCCATAACCCTCCTCTTGTATCCGCCACTAGATGGTTTGCCCTACAAATAATATTTTTAGAAAAATCCTGAAACTTGTCCACTTTAGTTTGTTTAGTTTTTTAAATTTTCAATCATTATTGAATTTTTGTAATCGTTTAGGGAACATACACACACACACACACACACACACACACACACACATATATATATATATATATATATATATATATATATATATATATATATATATATATATATATATATATATATATATATATATATGTGTGTGTGTGTGTGTGTGTGTATGTTCCCTAAACGATTCCACAGTTTACGTGGGGCAGGGAGGTTCTCGGGCACCCGAGAAGGAACGCATGGGGAGGAGGGGAGGGGTTAAAACGCCAAAAAAGTACCGAACCGTTCGAATTTTAACTTTAGGGCCCGAAAATGGCATTAAATGGCTCTCTCAACCCGTAATAGTTATCCGATCAGTTCGATTTTAGCGCCATTCGAAAGCCCGCGAAAAATCTACTTCCTTCGAATTTCAAAAAAAAAAAAAAACAAGGCTGTAAAATCTCCAGAAGAACAGTTACAAGCAATTTTAAGCCTAATGGAACAGCATTTTCAACGTTTGCGCGATCTCATTTTAAATTAGCCTTTTAAAAACCATTCGGAAGGTTGCCACTTTTTTTTCTAGACTATGACAAAATGAAATTTTGTTTTTGTTTTGAGGTAAAAATTTCCCCTTTTGATTGTCATTTGGCGATTTATCTTTTTTCCTTTTTTTTTTCTTTTTTGTACTGCTAGCAGAAGATAATAGAGGATTTCAGTTGTATTTATGGAGGGTTGCGTTTAATTTATTCAGGAATTTTTGATTTGCCACTTTCTTTCATTAGGAATTATTATTTTGACGGGAAATTTTACAGTATTTTTTTCCTCTAATTGAAGCCTGATTGTTGAACATGCGTCTCGAGATAGACCGTGCAAAGCCGGACAATGCAGCTAGTTTAAAATAAAAGAACATATTGCACCCTCTAATATTCCAACCATCCAATATTTACGGGTAAATTTCTCCCCGTTAAAAGTGTATGTTGAAAATTAAAAAAAAAAAACACACGAGTTTAATATTTTTAAGTGTTCTATCGATGTGCAATGTTCTATTCCAATCGGTGATTCCACACTTGAGTCGGGTTTCTTGTTAGACGCACTTGTGCATAATATTTGGTTGAAATTGAAGATGGCTCATTGTGAGTCAATTTCTGCCAAAGTTACTCCGATTTCGAGGCAAAAAATAGAAGTAAAACCACACAGGAAAAAAAATATACAAGACAGTTATACACTGTAAAAAAATTCCGAAACATTACTGGGTATTTCCGTGTAACGTTTCGAGAATTTAATGTTTTTTATCCACTTCCTGGAAAAATCAAGTATCATTGTCAAAAAGTTTTCTGAATTGCTACAAGTTGTCCGAATGCAGACTTTTCACTGTTGTGAAAAATATTTTTAGCTCCCGGTTTAAATATTAACTGAGCGTATTTATAATGTGAGTTGTCTTCAAATCAATTGCGGCCCGGCCATGCTAAATAAGTTCCCAACGTGAGCAAATAGGTATGGACTACGCAGCTTTGCAATAATTGCAGGTGAGTAAAATTACCGCTACTAATTTGCAATTTTGGCTTAGCTTTGGCCATGTTTGCAGTAATGCTCTTGGAACTTCCTTGATGAATCGGGAAGATGCCAAGCTGTTATATTATACTTTCCAAAGTTTACTCTAATTTTCCAAAGATGCGACTGGCAATTAACGGGACGTTTTCTGAATTTTTCAGGAAGATTCCAGGATAATATCAGGAAGGTTACTGAATTTTAGCGGAAAACGTTCCTGGAATTTGCAAGATATGTTACTGGCAGAAATTGGGCACATCAGCTGCCCATTATTTTCCAGAAACGTTTCTGAATCGTTTTTACAGTGTATTAGTTAAACCGAATTTACTGATTTATCATGGAATGACCATAATGCAAATAAGTTATTTTGGGTTAGTTCATAAATAACTTCATAATTTAACTGAACATTTTAAAAATATTTAAATTTTTAATATCATTAAACGTTTGTTGTTATGACTAGAAACTAGAAAATCGCCCGTCAAGGTATGACGAGGAAAATTGCTTCAACATTTGAACGAAGCAATTGCCTGTTTGGTGATATTTTAATAGTTAAAAATTTAAACCTAACTCCAGTGGATTAACCCTAAACTCCAGTAGTTAGCGTTAGTAGTTGACCCCTTTTTTGTTTCGTCATTCTTCTAAAATGACTGTCTTACCAGTAAAACAGTTAAGTTATCGGATTCAGTTCAGCCTCGTCAAAATAAAGCATTTCTCTGCATGTCAAACATTACCAAAAAAATACAGCCAAATTATCATGTCCTAGAGCGAGTTTCAAGGTTGATGGCGTCTTTAGCGTTACTCGATCATTCGCTAGTATATATATGAGGATATTATTATAGAATTTAATCTCTACATCAATAAAATCTAAGATGAATTATGCGCATTAGAGCACATAATGAAAAAAATGTGGAATTGTTTCTAACAATAGTTTACGGATGCAGAATTCAGCTAAACTCTGGTTAAAAGAAGGGTTTTATTTCATGCAAACTGTTAAAAATCAAACTATTGTAAACTGAGAAAAAATACATTGTAAAAATGCTTACCTGTTAAAACAAGCTGCTTCACATTAAAATCCTGTGAAAAAGTTCTTCTTGACAATGTCCTTAATTTATTTACACTCATCTTTAAAGAAATTAAACTATAAATGTCTCTGAAAGCACCATTTACTGTTTTTAGTTTGTTATTTCGTAAATTCAAGTACTTAAGTTGAGGCAAGTTCTTCATTTCATGTTCGTCTATCTCAACTAAATCGTTGCTTACGAGATCCAATGATTTCAACTGTGGTAGATTCTGGATAGAGTGGTTGAGGACTACCAAATTGTTGCTGGCTAAAGAAAGATACACCAGTTCTTTTAGATTTGAAAAGGTACTACTGCTAATTATAGATATATAATTGCGTCTTAAGGACAACGATCGAAGTTTTGTGCAAGAAGAGAAATCATTCTGGTTAATACTTCTTAGAAGGTTGTGGTACAGGCCTATTTTTTCTACTGAGGTGATGTTATGAAATGTGCCTTTTAGAGATGATATCTTGTTGTAGAACAGGTCTAGTTGTTGCAGTTGGATATTACCATAGAAAATATTCTGCAGGTGCTGTATTTTATTTCCTTGCAAGTAAACTTGTTTTAAATATCGTAGATTATGGAAAAACCCTTCTGGAACTGTTACTAAGGTATTATAGCTAATGTCGACTGTGACCAGTGCTGCAAGTGGCTTCAGAAGTTCAGATGGCAATATCAACAGATGACATCTGTCCAAATAAAGTTCTTGAACGAAGCGGGTGTTACTGGAAAACGTATTTTCCGTCAACTCATCCAAGTTTTTATTTTCTCCGAAATCAATTTTTTCTATCATCGTATAATTTTCAAATAATCCATTTATGGTCTGGAGACCATTTTTTCTTAAGTTTATGTTCTGAAAGTAGAAACCAGAAAATGATTTCAATTTTACTTTTATTTATTTATTTATCTTAGAAAGCTATAAACATGAGGAAATCAATTAACAAGATTTTATTCTTCATTGTTTACAATTAGTAAAGCCTAAAATATCACAGTAAATTATTTCATTTATTTTTTATGCCAAGGCCCAAATTTGTTTAATAGTTAAAGATTTTTAAACACTGTTCCCCTACGTGTGAAGAAATGAAATTAGATTTCATTCTTAATTTGTTCATTAACTATGAAAAAATCAGGCACAAATATAATTAATAAAGATTCATTAACAATTAATTCATAAAATCTTTACAACATTCATTAAAAAATTGCTCTTCTTACAAACAATGTTTAAACAAAAAAAAATCGGTTAAAAAAAAAAAAAACTGGTTTAAAGTGGGGGAAAAAAAAGTGTTATGTACCAATTCTGATTTGGAGTTAAGTTCTTTTTTCTACGGGGAGCAAGATTTTTCCTTTTGTATTTGTAATCCGGATTTTAATTTAAATCATTTTTTTCGAAGTGAAGCGTAATGATAATTATATGTAAATTGCGTTGTGGCGTTGTGTATTTGAGTTAAATTCTTTTTGTAGGGGAGAAAGGGTGAAACGTTTTCATTGATATCGAATTGCTAATTCATTGGAGTTCGCTTCGCTTGCTCATCGGCTCCATTTCAGTAGCTTAGTCACTTGGCGAGATAGGTAATAAGCAATGGCATTGGTGGATTATTTGATATTTTGAACTAAATGTCAACGTAATTTACTGTTTTTTATTTATTAGGAGAAATATTTTAAATTTCAAACAAACTTGTACTTTTTTTTTTTAATGGTGTGCTTTGAGAGGGAGAATTTTCACTTATTCATGGGAAATCCTTCAAATTCTTAGCACAGGCATCACCGTACTTTTACAGCTAGTTTTATTTTATAACCTTTATTTACTTCCCCCGTGGAGAATGAAGAGTTACATTTTTTTTCTTATTAAAAATGGCTAATTGTTTTAAAATTCCCCTCTTCTTGATTCTTCAAGAGAACATTTCAATGAGTAAAAATATGACGACGTGTATATATGTACAAATAAAAACATTTAAAAAGGGTTAAAATACTCTGCAAGCAGCTGTTTCGGGGTTATAAAATGAATGAAACAATTAATTCATAAAATCTTCGCAACATTCAGTAAAAAAATTAATCTTCTTATAAATAGTGTTTAAACGAAATAAACTGGATTTATTTCGGTTAAAAACTATTTTAAACCCCGAAAAAAAAAACATTTTTTTCAGGGGAAGAAAACGGTTTTTATGTACCCATACTGATTTGAGTTAAATTCTTTTTTCTACGGAGAGCAAGATTTTCCTCTTGTATTTGTAATGCGGATTTTAATTTTTTTTTTAAATTTTATTTTTAAAGGTGGAAATTTATAAAATCTTCGCAACATTCATTAAAAAAATTAATCTTCTTATAAATAGTGTTTAAACGAAATAAACTGGGTTTATTTCGGTTAAAAACTATTTTAAACCCCGAAAAAAAAAACATTTTTTTCAGGGGGAAAAAACGGTTTTTATGTACCCATACTGAATTGAGTTAAATTCTTTTTTCTACGGAGAGCAAGATTTTCCTCTTGTATTTGTAATGCGGATTTGAATTTTTTTTTTTTTTTTTTTAAGGTGGTGCGTAATGATAACTTTATGTAAATTGCGTTGCGTATTTGAGTTAAATTTTCTTTCGGCCACTTTCAGTCTATTTACTCATCTATGTCTTATTTTTTTCTTCTTCACTTGTCCGCTGTCGGACTTGATTGTCCCATCGCTCTTTTTAATACACTGAAGAAGGGGTTTCTTTTTATCACCCCGAAACATCTGTTTGCAGAGTTTTTTTTAACTCTTTTTTAATGCTTTTATTTGTACATATATACACATCGTCATATTTTTACTCATTTCTTTGTACAAATACTTCAACTGCTTCTTTTACATGAACATTTCATTGTTCTTCAAAACATTTCCATTCTGTTAGTTTTGTTAATTTTGAAATGAAAGCGAAGTTCATCCAGAACTAAACGAGAAACATGGATTTTGAGAGTTCTGTTATTGCTTGGATTATTATACAAATAATTTCAGACATACTTTTGTAGCAGCAAAAACAAGAACAAGAAAAATAAATGAATAAAAACACAATATACATTAAAAAAGAAATACCTTTAAAAATTCATTCCTGAACAAGCCAAGCGCTGAACGAAGTCTGTTATTCTGAAGGTGTATCAAATCAATATTTTTGCATTTGATGAACGTGTCAGGATGAAGCCACGATATCTTGTTAAAAGACAATATTATAACTTTAAGATTTGGGTTGTTCCAAAAGGCATTGTAAGACACATTTTCAATCTCATTATTCTTCAAAGTTAATCTACTCAGGAAAGGCATATTCATCAATTCCGTACCAAGTTTCTTCAATTTCCCTTCTCTCAGTTTGAGGAACCTTACTTCGCTTAGTTGTTGAACAGCAACAGGTATTTCCGTGTACTTAAAGTACATGGAGTCGAAGATTGTCAAGGAATCTATGTACTTTAAAGAGTCATTTTCCATGCTTTTAAAAGGACATTCAAAAATAAGAGCTTGAATATTTGAATTACTTAAAATATCCGTGGTAAATGTGTCTGCAGAACAGTTTAAAATTTTGACTTGATAGAAAGGTTTTTCATGAAATTTCTTTTGAATGATATCGTGCAGTACGGTCATGTTGTTCAACGTGGTACATTTAACAGATATTCTTCCATTCATGTCTAGACATTCACATTGTTTATGAGCAGGACATAAATTGTCACCGGAAACTGGAAAAAAGTTTAACACTAAAAATGCCACAGTTTGTAAATTTAATTTCATCATGATGAACTGTTTAGCTCAAACTATTGTAACGCAAATTCAGTTCGCACTTTCGAAGGTTCCAAATACATTTAGGCGGCATTTCATAGAAGACATTAAATTGCAGGAGGAACTAAATGCTTTCTGTTTAGAATATTATTAGAGTATCCGGATTTTTTTACAGCTCTTGCAGAGAATAAATAATATACATTTTGCATTCTTTTTAGATTACTATTAAACAAATAGTACTTCCTAACTTTCTTAAAATTCCGTAGGCCATATCCGTTACATTTAGAGTGGGATTTCCATCCCTGCCAAAATCTTGAATATTCCAAAAAAATTCGAATATTACGAGTTTTGAACATTCAAAAAGAATTTGAGTTGTACACCATGATCTTGAATATTCGAAGAACTTTTAAATCTTGCTTCAACATCTTGGTCATTCGAAGTAATAGTGAGTCGTTCTTCACAATCCTAAACATTTGAAAAAAAAATCAAGTTCTTCTTTACAATCTTGAACGTTTCAAAATATTTTGTTATGCACTTCACAATTTTGAAAATTCGCAAATTTTTGAGTCTTTATTCACAATAAAATGCACAGTTGGTCTTCTCCATAATAAATTTTTAAACTAGTCGTAGAAACCTTACAGCAAATTTTATGCATGAATACTTTTGATCTTTCTGTTTTAGCAAAAATAAGACTGCACACCTCTCATAGTAAACAATAACTTTTTTATTTGACGTACTCACGCATTACCACAGTCTCACAAAAGTTTACTTTTTACAAAAATGGTTTTTACTACATATAAAATGAGTTAAAGCACCTGCCTGTTTTTCGCGTTATTGGCATTTGAAGTGACACACATAACAATACATACTTGTATACAATATTTTTGCTATGGATAAGCATTGTCATTCATAAAGGTGTAATCCCTGTAGATGAAAGATAAAATGACAATGGAAATTATGTTTAGTTTGAAAGCGGATGATCATGTAAACCAACATCTGCTTTTACTCAAAATAAATGGCCGAATCAATAAAACTTTGAACTAGTCAGAATTATTGTTGAATAAACCCAGATGATATATAAAAAATAAAGAAAAGGAAACATGCACATTAGCTGCAAAAAATAAAAAAGAATTTCGAAGAGATCTTTTGATTTGTTATCAGTATATTTAGTGATATGGCGGCCGTTAGGTGTTGCAAGTAAAATCGTTATTTTCTGTATCAATATTGTGTCTTATCAGTGTTCCAAAGCTAAAAACGAAATATAAGAAGTGCATTTTACTGTCTTAAGTTTATTTTATCTGATAAAAATGGGATGAATTTGGATTTCGAGTGTCATTAGAATACCTTTTATAATCAATACATTATTTTTAATGTTTTGAGGTGATCACATGTTAGAACCGAATATTTATTTTAAAAAAAAAAATCTTCTTTCTATACGGGCAGTTAAAGCAGGAATTCTCAGGCGCTAGCCCGGCTTTAGTAAGTGAAAAAAAATTTAACTGATCCTAGAGGATTTTACCTGTCAGAATAAAAGGAAATAAAAGATCAGAAAAGAAAATCATTTTTAAAAATGAAGGCAATAATATTTTATACTAATCTCTTAACGTTATTTTGTGCTTAGTACTCTTAACTGTCTGTGGTTTTTCTCAAAAGTTTATTTGCTCATGTACTATAGTTAAATAATTAACTCTCTTTATGTTTAAGAATTTTTAACCACTGTTACAAATTTTACAATAAGCTTATTTAACACCTGCTAACGTTTTTTTTTTTTCCTCTTTGGAAGGAGAGAGGGGCATTGAAAAAAAAGGAACGATAACTAAATTTTAAGCCGTGATGAACTTAAAATGAAAGGAAGAAATTTTTTGGTTTTGGGCTAGTGTTTATCTTAATATATAAAAATCAATGTCCTGAGATATCATATATATATATATATATATATATATATATATATATATATATATATATATATATATATATATATATATATATATACTAGCTGACCCAGCCACGCGTTGCTGTGGCGAGAAATAGTTAGATTAAAATATTATTTTGCTCAATATTTTGATAGAATCTAATTAATATTTTTAGTAAAGCTTAAGATATTATACCCAATTTTAAAACATATGAGATTGACAATGCTGTGTTAGGCTGAATTAAGTACTTATTCACTTTAGCAAGTATTAACTAAATTTTCAATGGTAAAAGCACTATACCTACGCTTAGTAAATTTTGCAAGTATGACTTCAATCAAAAATAAAAGCAAAATAACTTGAAAGTGATAGTAAATATCGAAACTGATTGTAAAATATCGGAATGTAGAAAATTAGCGTAAACCAACATAAACTTTTAGAATGTACGCTACATTTTATTCATCTCAGATTTCCCTATAGTTTGTAATAAACAACATTTTTTCAAAATACATTAACTAAATTAAAATCATATAAAAATGAAATTTTATAAATGAGGTAGATAACATTGACTTCAATCCATTGTTTCTATTATTTGTCTTTTGCTAACACGAATAGGTATGATGACTTTCCCAATCAAGAGTAGGCAATAGATAAAGGGTGTCCTGAAAAAGTCTGTATGTTTTCAAAAATTTATAACAGGAAAATGGTTAATGATAAAAAAAAATAATTTTTGCAGAAAATTCATGTGATGGGCCGTAAGTTTCGTCCCACCAGAGCTCTAATGTTTAGTTCAAAAGTTTTTCAATAGATGGCGATGCAGATAGTAAGCCTCTAAGTCTAAAAATAATGATTTGAATTCACCGATTTTTCCTCCAATTACGACATGTGGTTGCAGCCTGTGGCAGGCATTTTGAAAATATTGTTGCGAAATTTTATTTATTAAAATTATTTTTCAAAAAACTATAATGTAATTTTCTGTCTTTCTTTGATTCACGGTCTTACATCTGCTGCGCCATCTACTGGAAAATTCTTGAACTAAATTTTGGAACTTAGCGGGATTAAACTTGCGGCCCATCACATGAATTTTCTGCAAAAGTTATCTTTTTATCATTAACCATTTTATTGTTATGAATTTTTGAAAACAGTCTTTTTCAGGACACCCTGTAGTTGCCCATGAGAGAAAAATGTATGTTTCAAGTCCAAACCGAAAGTAGACATTATTTGGTTTTGAGATCTATGTATGGTCTCTTCAAAAGCTAAACAAATCGGAAATTGAAGCCTTCGAAATGTGTTTGAAAATTATGATGCTATAAATGGATTACTTGCAACACAAAAATTTCTCCTTTAAACTTTTCCGTCAAAATTGTTGAAATTTTGATGAAGAAACGGGTACCGTTGCATAATGTAGGTGGGGTTGTGAAAAAGAATAATTGGTGAAACAATTTTCAACAGGAAACCAGCTAGTAGCATTCCTGGTATATCCAGAGAATTTAAAAATTCAGTTGGAATGTTTGCTGCTTTGTTTTATTGACAACTGTATAGCCTTGTTCAGCATCAACGGTCAACACAATCTAATTATATTTTTTTTTCAGCTTTCAGTAATGGCTCATTATTCACAATAATTGTAGCTAAGACAGCGTTGTTGCACTGTTTTTTCTCGTTGTAAATCAGTGTTAACTAAGTCAACACTAACCAATCAATCACGCGATATCACCCCATAATGACTAAACAACAAATTTGAAACTGAAATGCATAAATCTTCAATTAACACTAAAGCTTCATTATACATCTTGGGTGTAAAATCTTGATTTGAACATCGGTGTGTTTGTTTAACCCTATGGAGTACATCTTCAAGCATAAAATTTATGTAGCTTCCCCACAGAAATGATAATTGTATTGGATATTACGTCGTCAAAATTATGTTAAACCGTTGACGAATACTCTTTCTCGTTATGCAAAACCTGCATTAGAAAATGCAATTCCGAATGATTGTGTTCTACCAATAATTACAATTCGTGAAATGCATCGTGATATGTTTTAAATAATCGACAATTAAGGGTTTGCAAATATTTTCGTCTGTTAGGGAATGTTTAAGGAAAACAAAAGCAAAAACAACATTCTCTTTGTTTTGGCTGCACAGTTTTGTTATAGATGGAGTTTTGATCCCAATGTCTAGACTTTAATTTTTCATTATGCCCGAGATTGATGAATGTTGTGTTCTTTGTTTGCTTGGCATGAATGATTTTTTTTTTTTTTTTGATTTTATTCAACACTGTAAAAACAATTAAGAAACGTCTTGAAAAATAATGGGCATCGAATACGCGCAATTTCTGACAGTAACGTATCCCACTAAAAGTGAGAAACCTTCCTAAAATTATCCTGAAGTCTTTCCTAAGAATTCCGAAACCTCTCCGACTCGAGACAATCATTTCTCTGAAACCTTTAGAGAGAACCGAAGTAAGATTAAAAATAATAGCTTGGCACATTTTTCGACTCACCAAGAAAGTACCAAATGCATTTTCGCTACCATGGCCACAGCTAAGATAAACTTGCAAGCATGCGCAAAGTATTCCACTTGCTTGTTACTCTTGGAAAGTTACGGAATCCAGAGACTCACTTCCTCCCATTGGGAGTTACTTCAATCTGGACGGACCACGACGACAGTAGTGAAGTCAGTTCTTCACTAAAATTCATTAACCTTCCTTATATTATCCGGGAACCTTTTTGAAGCATTCAGTTATCTCCCTGGCTAAAAGCCCGTCGGGCCGCTGGACCTTCAGAGAAAATCTTAAGTAAGTTTAATACAAAAGCTTGACACATCTCTACTTTCAATTAAGCTCCACCAATAATATCGCAAGCATGGCGAAACGTACTTGTATTTAAGTATCCTAGGTCTAGCTCGCATGCGATTCTTGCAACGCTACGGAGTCCAAAGGCTCATTCACTCCCTCTGGGAGCTTTTAGTCATTGCAAACGGAACGTAATTGACTTGAAGCCGATACATTTAATAAATGCTCTCACTTAATCTTTAAACTGGGAGCTAAAATATTTTTCGGAACAGTGAGAAGTCTGCATTCATGGCGTTTGTAGCAATTCAGGAAACTTTTTGACGAAGATACTTCATTTCCCAATAAAATTGTTGATGACCTGTGAAATCCCAACATGTTCCACGGAAAAAATCAGTGACATTTTGGGATTTTTTACGGTGCGTATAAAATAGCGTGGAACATTGGTAAATAATTTTATTTTTGAGAATCGGGCCAAACACATTAGGTTTTAGACAGTGTAAAAAAAAATCATTGTTGTTTTTGGTGATTCAAGTGCTTTTCGTTGAAAATATCTTCGGAAAAATATATTCGTTGACCGTTTTCAAGATGTATTGTAAGATGCTGTACAGATGGGTCTCTTTCGTACATGGGGAAGCCAGATAGCTTCGTTGCTGTTTTTATGTCTACTCATTGCGTTATAACGTTAATTTCTCGTACCTCTACTGCGACCTAATAAGAACCATTAAAAACGTACTTGACAAAGTATTTTGTTGACCTCACGGAATTGCAAAAATCGACATTTATATGAGACTCATACGTTTTTAAAAGCAGTGGTGAGAATGGAACTTCCCGCTGCTTATCAATTTCAACTTGATTTGTAGAATTTGACATTTACATTGAAAAGTGTACCCTTAATACTCCCCCTTTCTCCGGCGATATTGTTGATAACCATGAATATCCGTGACATAGCATTATTTGTAAATTTTAATTAACTTAAGAATACAACTTTTGAGGATGAATTAACTTACAGCGCCATCTATTTAGAATTTAAAGAACCAAACAATTAACACACACTACTAATACATAATAAACATTTTATTTCCAATAAAAAATTATAAAAGCCACCCTATCTTTTAAGTTGGACCAGATTACAGAAACTTATGAAATTTGATAAAAATCGGCTCAGTAGTTTCAGAGTTTACCCCGAACAAACATCGTGACACGAGATTTTTATATATATAGATATATATATATATATATATATATATATATATATACATATATATATATATATCAACGCACAGCCGAAACCGCTGAAGCTTCAGACTTGAAATTTGGCAGGCATGTCCGCATGATTACGAAAGTAACCACTAAGAAAGGATTTTTCGAAATCTCAATTAGTTCGGGATAAATTAATTAAAACCTCTTAATTTCTGCGAAATTAAAACCTGTCATTGAATTCAAATCCCTTATTTTCGAAGGCTTTCCTCCATTCAAATCATTATTCAGTATTTCATCTCAACTTTTGGTCGATAGCGAACTATAAATTTGATATTGTTTTTGTTTCTCACGTGGTTCTTCGAGGCTTTTCTCAAGTCAAATCATAATGTTTCTGTCTATTGCTTTCATTTTTTCAAAACTAGAAACGTAGTTTTTAAGGACATCACAGGCGGACTATCCTTTTGAATTTAGAAGAGTGCAGTTTCCTGTTAAAGTTTGCTTTGCAATAACCATTAATAAGTCACAAGGACAGACATTAAAAGTAGCAGGGACCGATTTAAGAGAAGACTTTTTTTCACACGGCCAATGTTATGTAGCTTGCTCCAAAGTCAGTTCATCAAGCAGCTTAATAATTTTAGCACCAGAAAAAAATAACTAAAAATGTTGTATACAAAGAAGTTCTTGCTTAAACATTGTTATATCAATAAAATGTGTATGGCCTGTGTTTGCAAAAATAATCAATACTTTAAAAGGACCGTTAATAACAGTTAAAGATTGGTTAAGGACAAAGGCATATATGTAAGGAGTCCAGGGGCCCCGGGATCCTCCCCAAATTAGAAAAAATTATAGGTAATAAGTAATTATTATAGGGGATTTTCGAAACTAGGTGCACCAAGCACTGTTAACCCCTGCTAATTCCATTACCCGAGCAATGCCGGGTACGGGAATGCTAGTATAATATACTATTAAATATTACGGGAAGGTTGCCGTCAATCAACCGGTTCTATGACTAGACCGCGAAGATATTTCCCATACTAGAGTTTGCAGACGCGTAATCAGTTTTGGTACCTTCCTTTGTCTGAAAACAGTCTACTGCAGAGTCGTCAAGTAACTAAAATTACATCGTCTGTTGTTAATCGGTCATATAAGATTTTTACCATGATATTACTGATCATTAAGATTTTCATTTAGTTATAACATGCTTTGAAAATCACTGTTCAACAAAAGCGAACATTGACTTAAAAAAGTGTCTTTTCAAGTAAAATTCCCCATACTTCATGTTTCATCACAGCAGTAACACCTATAAGGATATTCAAAATGACGCAGTTGCTATCGTTGGACCGCTATGTGTTTTCACGAATGGACCACCTGACAAAGTGGTTCATTCATGGAAAATCGCAAATATTCTTGTAACTTCAGCTCAATTACCTTTGAAAATTGCTCAATATTTTAAAAATAAATATGACAATAATGAGAAAAAGTTTCTCAGTAATTCATGAAAACTCTTACTTTATTATAATTTCACCTCAAATTTTTTTTATAAAATTGATTTTTAAAACTTAATTATACAGTTTCAAATACTTTTGCTGTTCTAGAAAAATGCAAAAATTAGTAAAATGTGGCCAGTGGACAAGTGAGAGCATGTAACGTGCTACAGTAGCTTATAGAAAAGGTGGTATGGACCTTAACAAAGCCTGCTGACAATATAGAGTCCTGGAAGCAACTTTAAACAGTCGCATGGAATGTAAAAACCGGTGTGTTGTTTCCTTAGTCTCTTATTAGAAATTTAGGAGAAAAGCCCTCCAAAATGGAAATATAATGTGAATCATATTTTGGAACCAGAGAAGACGTTTTTGGAATTACTTCCGAAAAATTGGGGGAATTGGCTTTTCAAGAGGCTGAGAAAAATAACATGTCCCACAGATTTAATTAAGACAGAAAGTATGTTAGTACCATAGTCTCTGGTAGTTTGAGACTTAAGCTTCTGGTTTTAGTAATAAAATGGTTAATAAGTCCTTTGTCATTCTAGAAAGCAAGTATGATCTTGCGTCGAGCGAAAATTTTCAAAATAGATCTAAGAAAACTCCTAACAGTTTAAAACAGGTTGCAAAGATATTAGTTAAGAACGGTGTTGCACAGGTCGGGTAAATACCAAGTGGTGAATGAGGTGTGATAACAACAGCTGTGTGTTGTGTTAGTACTGGTTTTTTTTTTTTTTTAATGTTCCTCTTATCCGAAAATAAAACATTTTAGAAAATAAAGCTCTTTTTCTATAACTTATTGTTATTTGGTCTGTTTATTGACCGCTTATTATAAATATTTGTAAATAACGTATTGATATTTTAATTTTAGAATGTGATCCATCGATGGAAACTCGATGGTCCATCCATAGCAACCGATTGCCATGAATGGACCACATGCTAAAATATTATTTTTTAATTTTCATTCTTTATTGTAAACATTTATCACGAAAGTGATTATTATTATAAAAAGTGTAATATACTGAGAAAATTGTTCCTGTATTTAACGTGAAATTTGAGTTGGATTTCTTTTCTAAAAAAATCCAAAACTGTTATATGGTTCATTGACGGCAATGCTCCCCTATACAGGAAGGGTCAGAGCTTGACCGCCCTCAGGAGTTTGTTGGTATTGAAGTTATGAAAACTCAATAATCAATGTTAGTCTAAAAGATGATATGTGAAGAGATGGGGTGGGCGTTATCCCTCTGAAATGTTTCGAGACTAAAGGCCTAAAACTGCACTTATGGCTGTTTGGTGACATTAAGGGATAGGATGATTTGGTTGCTCTTTTCGAAAAATGTGACATTTATTCAGGTTTTAACAGCCCAATTTTAAGCTGTCTTCGGTGGAACAAAATTATCCGGCCTCAAAACGTATCTTAAAGCTATCTTTGACACACTTTAGACAACGAAAAAGAGGGAGAGTTGAAAATGGAGCCCCCTAAACACTGTTTTAGGCTATATTTGACCAAATTAAGGAAAGAAGGGATGGTAAGTGGTTCTCCTCCAAAAAAAAAATTTCAAAATAAGTCCTGAAAATCCATTTTAAGCTTTGTAAAAGTAGGAAGAAGCGTAAAGTTCGAGAAAATTTTCCTAATTTAAAGTTTTAGAAACGCAAATTTAGGGTCAATTTGGTTTCTCAAATTGAGTTTTCCTTTTGAGAAAAAGATAGAAAAAGATAACTCCCTTTTGGATCCGTGCTTGAGCGACTCACCAAATGTTGACAAACTCAGAATTTGCCACCCAAGGTACGAGCAAGACCCCCCCCCCCCCATCCGGTACTGCTATATTACCAAATTTGGATGATTCTCTTTTTCAGTAATAGAGGTCGGAATGTGAAAGGTTTTGCCTAGAGATCACTTTACTAATTAAAAACCTTTCCTTAAAATGAATGACTAAATGTGAAACTCATTGTATAACGGGATTAGTTGATAAATTACAGTAGTACAAGCAATTTTATTATTCGAGTTGTGTTTTTTTTTTTTTTTTTTTAATGAAATGAACATAAAATGTATTCTGTTTTAGTAAAAATTTTGTAGTCAATAACCAATCAAAGCAATTGTTGAAACAGATAATGCTATCCTGAAAATGAGCAAGAAATCGCCCACCATTTGAGACCTCTCTCCTTTCACTCTTGGTGTCACTTTCCTTTAAAAAAAAAGTTTTTATTTTTTATTTATTTTTATTTATTTATTTAATTTTTTTTTTTAAGTACGGTGATTTCTTAGGAACTTACTTAAAATCAAGTGGTAGCTTCATCATATAACGAAAGGTTATGAAATTTATTGTTTCTTCCGTAATAGTTAACCTTAACAGCGAAAAGAAATAAAAAACATGGTCCCTTGACTTTTCACTACCACCTCCCTCAGGCTGTAACTTCAGACGAAGGAAGAGAACAAACAAACAATAGTGCTGAGATGTCCACAAGAAAAACACATGTTTTCTATCAGAGTAACTTTATTATCATAGTCGTACTAAAACCTTACAATTCGAAGACCTTTTTTCTCTTTTTTGCCTCCAGTAATAGATCCAGTCATAGATTTCCTTAGTGGGAAAACGTGCTAAATTTTTCCGCATCAAAAGTGTGAAATTTCTGCCCCCCAAAAAGTGTCGCCCGAGTCAGACCGTCACAGCTACGCCACTGCCAAAGCGCTGAGGCAGAATTGCAAGCAAGATCAAGCATATCTCTTGCCTGCAAAGCTGCTGCTATCCAGAGACCTCTCCGCTCTAATTGGGAATTTAGTCAACCTGCTCAGGCCGCTAACAAATTAAAGACGATACACTTAATACATGCACTCAGTTAATCTTTAAATTAGTAGCTAAAAATATTTTTCAAACCAGTAAGGAGTCTGCATTCGTGCAACTTGAAGCAAATCAGGAAACCTTTTTGCAAAGATACTTGATTTAACGGGGAAATAGGTGAAAACCCGCAACGTTCAACGGAAATAATCAGTAACGTTTCGAAATTTTTTTATAGTGCATGAAAATGGCCGTTTCTGTGAGAATGACCCTTATATTTTTAATTAACTCACGTAAGCAAAAATAACTATAAATTACAAAAAGTTCGTAAATTTTCAACATTATTAAAAAAAATATGTCATAGAAATATAGTTTTAAGGCTAAAAAATAACAATTCTTGTGTAAAACTGTATCTGGAAAATATTCTTCTGAAAATATTCTAAACAGAATGCTAGAGAAAACGGGGAAAATTTCTTCTGAAATAATATAAAAGTAAATTTTTTCAGAAAAACAAATATCGAATACGAAACAATTTAAAAAAATTTGTTCTCTAGTTTCTCGAAATCTTTCTTGCAAGTCGTCTTCAATCTTGTAATCCGATAAAACTCCACGATATCTTTAAACTTTTTATTACCTTTTTCCTAAGGTTATGTTTTCTTTTGTGATTCTGAGCAGAGAAAAAAAGAGAACCTTATTTTTCACTCACATTAAATCAAAAATCCATACCAGAAACCGAGAGTGTTTTGGAGAAATGTTTTTCTGCAGAAAATATTGTTTATTTTGTTCTTTTTTTCATTGCTTCATCGCATTTAGGGGGGGGGGGGAACAAGTTTAGACGGGTTCTAAAATTCCATTTCTTTTTAAATATGCTGTTAACGATAGAAAAAAAATGTAATGATTACAGATAAAACTTAGTACTCTTCAGGAATGCACTCCAGCAACAAGCTCTGATGGCGACAGCTCCATGGACATCAGCTCCTAACTCTTCTATTTCTGGAAGAAATGACTTGAAAAATTACAAAGTGTACTTCAAAATATGAGTAAAACATTCTTCAGTTTTGAATAAATTCTGATTATTTCTTTCCTCCTGAAAAAATCACGAAAAACACTAAAATTTCTGCCTCCTAAACTGGTTTCCCCCCTTAATAAGCTGACACGCAGCATTCCAAACTATTATATCATGTTGTTCATGCGTAATTAATGTATTCAAAATTAAATACAAAGAAAACATTTCACGACTCAATACATAAAAAATCATCAAACATTCTCTTCATTGAAATGAACCCTATCGGGTACATTGATCAAAAGTTCAAAAAAAAAAAAAAAAAACATTCTGTTGCACAAAAAAGAATCATGTCAGGTAGTGAAATCTAAAACATTGAAATTTCATTACCGTCTTGTAAATGGTTAGCATAGATCTCCTTTCTACTTCCTTTTACATAATAAAGGAAGTACAGTGGAAGCTGGTTAATTGAATTAGGGGTTAATTGAATCAACTGCTTTAATGAATCAAATTGTCAAAAACAGAACAAAATCCAGCTTTAGTGAATTAGCTGCTTTATTGAATCAGCCCTTTTATGGAATCAAAACTTTTTAGAACAAAGATGATTCTTAAAGGCGACGGCCACTGTATTTTATTCGCAAAAACCTTTTTCCACAAATTTCACCAAAATTTTCCATTTTACTTCCTTAAAACTGTCTGAAGAGTTGGGAAATCTCCCTTCTTGCCAGTTAAAGCCAGCCATGTCTCTGAAATCTTCCAGAAAAAGTAAGTAAGTTTAACGTAATCGATCAGAACTTTGCTGATTCACCAAAGCTTCAGAAACATTAGCGCAATAACGCCAAAGCTATGCGAGAATTGCAAGCAAGAACCAAACATCTGTCTTGTCAGCTAATCAATGACTTATTCGTTCCCACTGAGGGATTAATCTATTTGGACAGGCCGTATACGAGCTTAATCTGATACACTGAATAAACGCGCTCATTCAATTTTTAAACTGGTAGCTAAAAATATTTTTTACACCAATAAAAAATCTGCATGTAGCAATTCAGGAAACTTTTTTGCAAAGATATTTGATTTTACGGGGAAAAAGGTGAAAAACTGTGAAATCCGGAAATGCTCCACAGAAATAACCAGTAACGTTTCGGAATTTTTTTTACGCTGTACGAGCAATCAATAAATAACGAGTCAGAGGCAATTTCACCGCAGTTATCGGGTAAAACTCAAAAGTATTGTCCGTAGGCGTTTACATATTTATCTCGTTGGGACACCAGCCACGTAATGATAGCTGAAATCTTTTGGTTGCTGTTAGAACTAATTTGGTCCTCATCCATTGACTTCATCATCCGCTTGAAATTGGTGAAATTTTTTGAGTTTATCGAAAATGTGGAAGTCATATCGGAACAGATCTGGATTATTTCGCTCCCCTTTGAGAGTAGCTTTACGCTACGCTAATAATAAATTATAAGTGGATTTAATAATTATCATTTCTTTATTTTGAATACCGTAAAAACATTCATTTTTGCGATTCGTAACTTTCGCGAAAATGAACACATCTGTGATTTCGCGAATTTTATATGAACAGAGCCGAAAGTTAAAAAAAAATCGCCTCAAAAAATACTTCGTGAGACAAATTTTTGCTATTACGGTGGGCTCGCGAAAGTCACAAAAATTACTGCCTGTCGAAAATAAGTGCTTTTACAGTAACTATACAATGATTTGAGAATGTTTCTTCTGTTTCATACCAGCAAATGCCATAAACCTTTTAAGGCATGAGTGCAGCACAGTTAAAAATAAAGAAATTATTGCTTAAAGTTACATTGAAAGTCTGTACCTTTTCGGTACATAACAACCGTAAATGCTCATTTACTTTTATTAGCAAAATGCCAATAAACCATTTTACTATATACTTACCGGTTAACATGACTAGTTTACTGAAGGTAATAATGTTAAACCAATTTACTATGACCATTTATTTTTCCAAGATAATTTTTCTAATGCCATAAACTTTAACGGTCCCTTTTCATCTGCGCCATTTACATTTTTATGGCAATTTCTTTTCGTTTCCGTAGGCAGTTAGAATAGATTTTGAGCAGTCTTGTATCATGAAAAAAAAAGAAGAGCAAAACGAAATGTTGTATCTCGCCAATATAATTTAAATTCAAAAGTGTTTGAACATTTCATTTGCTCTAAAAGAAAAGTTTGAATTTTTAATTTTCTAATAAAAGATGTGTAAAGATCGCATCGAAATTTTTCTTCAGAATTCTATTTTCTAAATGTATTGCTTAATCCAATTTTTCTGGTGTGACATTTTTATGTATGTATGTGCCCTTTATTTACGAAATTTTAAAGTTTAACTTTTAAATTTTATATTTTTCAATAAGAGGAACCAATATGTAATTACACTGTAAAAACAATTCGCAACTCCAGAGCTCGAATACGCTATCTTGTGGTGATTAACAATACTAAAGAAAAAGGTAAAACATTCCATTCCACGTGCTTCCTTTGGGCTAAATTACAGGCTTCAGACAGTTTGTAGTGCTATGTAATTTCAGAAGAATAGAAAATAAAGCTTCCCACAAGCACGATGAAAAATTACTGTCATTCACTGAGCGTCAAAGCAAGTTTAATTTACGGCATTTGTTTGTTTTACCTTTTTCATCCGCCATTAGACAGTGGCTGCAGCGCCCCCTATAGTTTATTGGAGTTGCGAATGAGGTTGTTTCCTTCAGTCAAAAGTCGTGCTTTTTGTCACTAAAATTGATAGAATAAGCAAAAAAAAAAAAAAAGACATGGACCCAGAAAATTCTTTCATTTTCCCAACAGTTATTTTTTAGTTACTTTTTTTAAGTGTCCGATTTTTCAAACAAGACGTGGTGACGTCACAAATAATGCTCTTTGGCGCATCTTTCTACTGCGTTTCCACGTTATGATAATCAAGAGGCGAATTAAAATTGCGCTCTACGCTTGCTATCAACCATATCGTTGCGAATACACGTGAGTAAAGATGCGAATTAAATATTTTGCTATGTGAATGGCAGCACTGAATGGCCTTTTCATCATTTGTGATGTCATCGGCAGAAGCGTAAACAATGAAAAAGCACCAATTTAAGTAATTTTTTAAAAATAATTAACTGAAATAAATTATTAAAAAATGGTCAGATCCTATGTTTTTAAGCATGCTCTTTCAGAAAAAAATATTTTTAAATTTTTAGAAACGATCCCATTCAGAAACGTTTATGGAAAATAATGGGCAACTGATGTTCCTAATTGCTGCGAGTAATCTATCTTGCAACAGTTCGAAGTTTTTTAACAGTATATAGTTGTGGTACACCCCTCCATTTTTCCCATCGTTATCAGCTAAATAAACTGAGCAGATATTTCCAGGGATTCCTCATTCCCACACAGCATAAATGTCCCGAAGACCCACTTCCCTGAGAAATTAGGGATAAAGAAAGAGGGAAATTCGCGTCTTTCCTTTCTCCCTAATCCCCACTAGTAGGGAATTGAGTACGTGCTGTGCAATGCATCACCATTTACAGGAGGGAGGTCGAGTTAATTGAATTCGTTTTCTCCGAATCGATGTTTCACTTTTGCCGAAAAACACGTACTGGTCATTTTATACTAAAAGGAGGAACAGGAGGGATCGAGGAAATACACTTTTTCTTTTTATAGACTGAGATTCTCTCCATTTGGCTGCACTTATAAGTTTCTGAGGGTTCTTTTTAAGATCTAGTACCAATGTATTATAAATTGCTCCATTGGTCTAGCTGTGCGAAATTTATTTGTATAACTAGCTGCGTAGCCCGGCTTTGCAAGATCTACCTCGAAAATAAAAGTTATGTCAAGTGACGCGTGTTCAACAATCAGGTTTGAACAAAAAAAGAAAAAAACAGTAAAATTTCGCGGAAAAATAACCAAAAAGTAAACATTTAAAATTCCCCCAATTTGCAGGAAAGGCCTTCAAAACAAAAAGCCTTTTTTTTTTCTTTTTGTTCATATTCGAGAAAAAATGGCAACATATCTTTCATTTTATGATTTACTTCACGCTAAAAATTTTTAATAAAAGCATTGTTGCTATGCGGAAAGTTGAGATGAAACACTGAATAATATTGAATGGAGGAAAAGCCCTTCGAAAAATAGGGATTTTATGTCGAAATCTAAGTGTTATAATTAATAGTTTTAAATTGATATATCCGCTAATTATTATCGGAGGATTATAGTAAATGGCCAAACATAAAGACGGGAAAATTACAAATCCATCGATACCTGGTTCAATGGTCAGTTCAGTGGCGTTCGGGAGAAGTAACTTAGACATACATACATACATAGGTACATACGCTCAGTTTTTAATTATATAAGATGAGGGGAGACTCAAAAGGAGTGAACAATTTTGCTCTACTTCAACAAAAAAGTCTAATAAAAAGGTTCGGTACTCTATTCGGTGCGTCACTTGACCCGTTTTTAGTCTTGGCGTGAATTTTTCATTTTATTCATTTTTGCCATTATTGGTAAAATTTATATAGAAACTACTGGCTTTACGATACCGTACATTGTTTTCTCCTTTGAATAAGTTTTAAACAAGAATAACAGTTTCATTAAAGAGAAAAATAGAGCAAAAAGAAGATGAATCAAGCCGTTAAAGAGAAATAATATGCTAAATGTTTTAATTATGCCATTAAAAGTAAAATAACACGCCAAATAAAAAACAAGCCAAAGTTCTGCCCTTTATTTACAATTAAATTGTAAATGAAGTGTAGAGGTTTGGGAATGTAAATGCTATTCGGAAAATAAATAAGCTTGCATACCACTTGTAAAAAACCACTTGTAAGCAATTGCTTCGTTCAAATGTAGAAGCAATTTTCACCCGTCATACCATGACGGGCGATTTTCTAGTAGTGGATCATCCTACAAAAAAACGCGCTTTTTTAGGTCCAGGGCGTATGGTTTCAAAAATATTTATTTTTAAGCACTTTTGTATGAGATTTAGGAAAGTATAAAAAATTTTGAAAATGATCAATACAAATTAATGATGTTATAAAAAATTTTAAATGTTTTTTTTACTGAACGAAGGGATACTTGTATACCTCCGTTACATGTCCCAACACATTTCTTCCCATGTACTTTTTCATTTATTTACTCAATACAACAAAATATAACAGATTTAATAGTAAAATTTAAATCATTTGATGTTTTTTTAATAGGCTAAAAGAATTATGTTGTAAAACAAAAAAAATATATACCATTCATAATCTTTTGAATCACTGTCACAGTATTTCTTGTATCCTCCGTTCAGTATTTTATTAAGTAATAGAAATTCCTATAGACGGCAGTACTGGCAGCTCATTACAGGGGTTTAGAATTACAAGTTAGCCCTTTTCAACTCTGGGTCTTCATGGTGAAGCTAAAGAACTTAATGTGAAAGAATTTCAGCATTATTCTCTTTGAAGTCAAATAGGTCCTTAACTTTGTGTATCCTCCGTTCTTGAGTTAAAAAGGAAAGAATTGTTTGTGAACAAAAAATATTTTTATAGTTAAAACTGAATCACTTTTTTTAAAGTAATTTCTAAATAACATGTTGCGTGAACCCTAAATCAACACAGTGATCATAACAAAACATAAGTATTTGTATCCTCCGTTTCTGTATCTCCCGTTACAGCAGTATAGATGTAATGGAGGATATACAATCAGAAATGGAGCATACAACTTTCTTTAAGAATCCATTTTAAGAAAGATGTGTACATTTTAATCAGTTCAAATCGTGTTCCTCATACAAGATGCAATGTTTATTTAAATGAAAAGTTTAAAAATAACATTTAAAATATATATTTACTATCCGTTACCCTCCGTTCACATCCAAAATTTTAACTACAAAAGAAAGTTACAAAATAACCAATAAAGAATGTGACTAACTATGTGAGAGTAAAAAGGTGCCTGAAAGGAAAAATATAAAGTAACTTTTAAAAAATTGAAGATTATTATTTTTTTTCATGAATTCCAACTTCAAAACCTACGTTTTTTGTATAATGACCCTAGTATAATTATAATAAATATCGTACAATTTCGTAATAAATTAATCTAATAATTTGGCAACGTGCCAAAATGAACAACTTGGAAATACAGTAAAATCCCTCTAATGCGGACACTAACGGGACACATTTTTTTTGCCCGCAAAAGAGGGATTTCCTCTGGACAGGTGTTTAATAAGGTTATTTGCTTGGAATCGGGGAATTAAAAATTGTCCGCATAAGAGGGGTGTCCGAATTTGAGGAGTGTCCGTTAGGAGGGTTTTTACTGTAATTAGTACTAACGGTAGGACACGCTCTGACATATTTTGTGGTAGGAGATAGTATAGTTAGCCTTGTTCATTGAACTCGTGTTCACCCGAATCTTCGCTTTATCAAGATCAAATTTGTAGAGTTAAAAATATATATACTTACCAAAATAATAATTAAAAATTACGACATCAAGAACGGAACTCGGTCGAATATTTGCTCTGATACTTTTAAAAGCATATTACGAGAATTCAAAAAATAAATAAATTCCTTTGAATTGTGACGTTTTATGTTTTTCACGATCACGGATTGCGATAGGACCCTACTCGTTGAGTTTCTTGTTTCTACAAATGGAATGGAATGGAAATGGTGAAAAAAATCGCGCCCCTCATATTATGACTGGTGGTTTTCAAGATTGGGTAATACGAGACGTATCCATGAAAAAAGAAAGAGTCATTTGGATGTGATAATAAAGATCTGGTTATTATGGCAATTTAAACTTGTATACTCATCATAAAAATGAAATTTACAGTGTTATACCTTTTCGATATTTTTATTTCCTATCAACCTTATATGGTAGGGATTAGTTATCTAGAAATTTTGTATTTAAATGAAGTTTTGCTTTTTCAGTTCAAGTTGATGTTTCTTCTGAAAATATGTAATTTTACTCTTTTAAAAGCAAAATTGGCTTAAGTTAAGCTTTGAATGAACGCAAACGATTTAATCATGGCACCGAAAATGTGTCCTCTTTAATAAATATTAAAACAAGAAGCTATACCGATTCTCGTGGTCATGGCAATCTAAAAAATCAGAGCAACAGCAAAATTGGTCAATTGAAATTTTTAATGTAAATGTTGTGTAACATGAATTTCATAAAATTTACAGAAACAACTACATTTAAGTTAAAATGAAATTATAAGTTCAAAACGGATACTTTACAAAGAATTTTGCATCGCCACTCAAAGGGGCGTTTATCTTGACCCCCCCCCTTTTTTTTTATTTCTTGCCACTGCAAGTTTTTCCATTTTTGCATTTTTGTCTTCTGTTGTACTTATGTTTTTTTTTTTTTTTTGTATAATCTTGCTTATTTAGTTTCCGCGAGAAAAGAAAAACGAAAAAAATGTCAAATTCCATAATTTCCTGTTGTTAGGAAGAAATCCAAAACACGTTTCTCTAAACATCTCAAAAACTCATTTCTGCCGTTACTGCGCTTTACCTTCCCACGGCAGTATACATCTACCGCATGTAACGGAATCTTAAATCTCGATTCCCTACCATTTCCTGAGGTCGGATTCTGTTGAAATTTGGTTGGCAACTTCAAAATCGACGTTGTTGAATCTCCCTTTTAGTTTCTTTTGGCGAGAAAATATCTCACCAAATTTTTACAGCAAACCTAAGTTTAAGTTCAAATTGAAAGATTGCTTTTGGTTTTGTGATTTCGATTAATGTGGATTTTGAAGGGAGCCGCTGGCCCTTGAAATACCAGCATGAACCATTCCTATGGTTTTAATTTTATTTTGTTTATGTTAATAAAAGTTAGTTTTGTTTTAGTTGATGGTTGTAATGTGGTTACTTGTGTAACATTTTGACCAAATGAACAAATTTACGAACAATATTTAAAACCTCCAAAATTGGAACTGCTGAGTTCTTTTAGACGTAAATGCAATGTTCTATAATCAAATTACAGTATAACCCCGATTTAACGATTGTCAAGGGACTGGAAAAAGTTACCGTTAAATCAAGGATATCGTTAAATCGAGGAGCAAAGATATTCAATAAAATATCCATTGAAATGTATCATTAAATTGGGGAAATCAATAAATCGAGTATCGTTAAATCAAAGTTATACTGTAGTTAATCAATCATTAAATTCTTTCATAAATACTCTGACATGAGGGCAAAAAAAAAAAAGTGTCCTCACATATATATATACTTTACATATCGGCAGAAAGCGCTGAATTTTCTGCATAGGAGGGCACTTTTTCGAATTTTCCACACTGTAAAAAAATTCCGAAACCTTACTGGGTATTTCCGTGTTACATTTCGGGATTTTAATGCTTTTTATCCACTTCCTGGGAAAAGCAAGCTTTATCGTCAAAAAGTTTCCTGAATTACTACAAGTTACACAAAAGCAGACTTTTCACTGTTTTGAAAAATATTTTTAGCTCCCAGTTCAAAGATAAACTGAGAGTATTTGTAAAGTGCATCGGTTTCAGCACAGTCACGGCTTGTCCATGCTAGTTAAGCTCTCAAAGGGAGCGAATAAGTATGGACTACGTAGTTTTGCAAGAATTGCAGGCGAGTAAAATTCCCGCTATTTGCAATTCCGGCTTAGCTTTGGTCATGGTTGCAGTAATGCTCTAGGAAGTTCCTTGATAAGTCAGGAAGATGCTAAATTTTTTTATTATACCTTCCTAAGTTTGCTCTTAATTTCCCAGAGACACGACTGCCTCTTAACGGGAACATTTCTGAATTTTTCACGAGGCTTCCAGGGTAAGAACAGGATGGTTACTGAATTTTAGCGGAAAACGTTCCTGGATTTGCAAGATATGTTACTAGCAGAAATTGGTCACATCAGCTGCCCATTATTTTCCAGGAACGTTTCTGAATCGTTTTTACAGTGTAAGAGAGCCTTGAATTATAAGCAGTAGTAGACGTTGTTTAACAATACTTTTATACAAATGTATCTCAAATTCTTCAAAGCAATATAAAAATTTGATTTCCAAGTGCATACAAGAAAGTAAGAAATAGTGATATATGTAACAATTTTTAAACCTTTGCTTATCAAGTCTGGCATTTACTGAATGTTTTACTTGAGAAGGGGATCAATGAGAGGATCTTCACTCCTTGTCGTTGCGAAATTAATATATTTATATAGATGTAGGCGTCGGTTTTGATATTTTTTTTCACACAATAAGCATTGAGTATGTACACCTTGCTCTCCTCACCCTTCTTGAATGATCTGAAGTTAATGTATTTACATATATGTGCAGGACCGACGAGAAGCCATGTCAGCCTAGCCAGAAACTAGGAGTTCATCTCTTGAGGGGGGTCAGGCTCAGGCTCAGAATCGGTATATTATAAATTTGACAAGTTCATGGGGGAAGGTGGGACCCGGTGACCAGATTGACAATCAGCCCACCGTGGCCCTCGGCGGTTCTGTAAATATGGACGTGGTTTTTGCTGTATTTTGTATGTACGAAAAATTTTCTATTATTTTTCTTTCTGCACTTGGTCAGAAAGCAGAAAACACCATTTGTATAGTTCTTTAACAAGCGTTTTTTTAACTACAAAATGTTAAGCTTGTGTTATTACTTTATTATTTTCAGCGTAAAACACACAAAGACATAACAATAACGTATCAGAGTTTGTTAAAAAAAAAAGAAAGAAAGAAATGCTAAAGAAATTTTAAGCACATACATTTTGATGAACGTCGACCAATTCTCATAAATCATTTCAGAGCAAGTAGAAGGCAGGGGCTTTGGATATAGTACTATAATCAAGCATTCCCTCCGTTCCCGATATGCGATCAGTCCGCTTCAGAGCGCATGCGCGATCTCTCCTCATCCGCGAGCACTCTCGTGATGTCCAGAGAGGCAAGGGATGGTGGGCCGCGCTGGTCGGCTCGCGCTCCCCCAATTCGTCGGATGCTTTGTCACGTGCTTGATGCTCGGGGCCATCTGGGTGATACGGCCATCGACGCCCCTGGACATCTGTCTGGCCATCAGTGCCGTCTTTCGGCAAAAGGATGTCATGGTGCCGTCGGAGGTGAGGATTTTTTTTAAAAAATTGTAAAAAAAAGAAAGAGGAGTTCATTTGTCTTCGGTCACAATGAGATTCGAAGAAATTTCAAGGTGGAAAGTTTTTTGGTTTTGAATGTTTGCTAAAGGAAAAAAAAATTAAAAAAAATCTGAAGTTGGATGAACATTTTCTAGTGTGCATACATACTTAAAAAGAGAGAGAGAGAGAGAGGAAGAAAAAATTCAAAAACAAATCACTTGATGTTTTGAATTTAAATTATGTTTTTCAATCACGAATTGCTATAGGACCCTACCTGTTGGGTATCTTGTTTCTACAAAGAAATAGTCATGAAACTTGCATCCGTCATATTATGACTGGTGATTTTCTGAATAGGTATTACAAGGCATATCCATAAAAATAAAAATGGTGATTAGGATGCGGCAATAAGGATAAAGGTTTTGTGGCCGATATCCGCCAGTACACTTATCATAAAGATTATTTAGAGTATAATGTTATGTATTTTTATTTTTTATCAATCTTAAATAAGTGGAATTAGTACTCTGGAAATTTTGTATTTAGATGAAGTTTTGCTGTTTGAGTTCATTATATAAGTGTTTTTCCTGAAAAAAAAACTGATTTTACACAAAAAACCCCTCTCTCCTTTATTTTAATGCAAAGTTTGTTTGAGTCAAGTCCTGGAAAAAAAATAATAAAATCAAACCACGGGCTCTAAATAAATAATCCGAGGACTAAACTATATAGTACGATCCAGCGGTTGTAGTTTTTATTTCAAAAATTGATATCGAAAAAATGCATAGGCTTGAATTCAAACATTTTACTAAAAGTTTACATGACAAATTTAGAAATCGTCAATTAAAGAGAAGCTGATTAAGGTTTTTTGTTTGTATTTTAGGTTTGTTTTATGCCTGATATTCATTCATGCATTTTATTTTCATAGTTGAAACACCTGAACTTTTCTCAAAATTTTATAGGTTATAATACTTTTCGAAACGAGGCAGATACATCCACGGAAATAAATGTCAAATTACCAAAAACAATGCAAATTTTACGTACATGATTAGATAAAAATATGTAAATGACAAAACACTTGGCAGTTTTTCAAAATTTTGTAAAAAAAAAAAAAAGTTTTGTAGAAATCCTATATCTTCATGTAAAAATTACCGAATTCGTAATGGAGTAACACAGACTTCAAAAATCCCTTTTTAAATGACAGGCTGACCTATCCGACATTTTGACTTTTTTTTTTTTTTTTTTTTTTTGCTGCAATGCCAGTTATTTGGGGAATGTGGGGGCAAAGTGAAAAAGTTAAGCTAGCTTAAACTACGAGTTGGAAGTTCCTTTTGAAAATTACGGTACATAAAGAAAGAACAATATATTTTATAATTAAACTTGCATTTAAATTTTTGGCTGTAAATTTGTACATTTAGAAAAAGGTGGAAATTTTTTACGTGTTCTTTTTATAGTGCAAAGTGAAAAGTAAACTATTTTTCTTATGAAATAACTTCTATTCGATTATTAAAGGTATTTTTGATCAAATAAATAAGTAAATAACAGAATGAACGAACAAATGAAAAGGAAATGAAACATTAAATTAATAAATTAATTAATAAATAAGAAAAAATTAATTTAGTTAATAAACTAGTAAATGAATAAGAAAATAAGTGTATGAATGAATAAATAAATGAGTTATTAAATGAGGTTGTTAATGTTAAATGTTAATTAAATGAGGGAATTTAAATAAAATAAATACAGCCGAACCCAATTTAACGAATTCATCGGGACTAAAACTTATATGCGGTAAATCGGCGTTATTCGTAATATCGAAGTGTGAAACAATAATTTAAAAAATGCATTTGGCTTACCTAAAAGCCTTAATAAGTAACTGCGCAAAAATATCTATAATTAGAAAGTGTAGACTTTTTACTCAGCATTCCTTGACTTATTACACTAGTTAATTTGAAATTTAAAGTACTGTGCAATACATATTTGATAATTTTCTTGATGTTTCACTCGAAATAGTTCTCTTTCGTCTTTATGGGGAGAAGAAAATACTGTGTCATTTAGAGCCTGCTGCATGTCCGTTGAGATATGTTTTTAATTTCCAAGCCATGTAAAGCATTTGAAAAAAATAAGTTTCAATGGGAGTTTCATTATCGCTTTCTGCATCAGAATCATTATTCATTGGTTTCCCCCTCGCTCGTCAAAAATTGCTGATTCCAAGAAACGTTTTTTTCTGCTTCAGACAATGTGGGTTGAGTCAGTTGGAAAACAATCCAACATATTTCCTAATTCAAATCAACAAAAAAAAAAAAAAAAAAAAAAAAAAAAAAAAAAAAAAAATAAATTTTTTGGCTGTTGAAAAAATGTGTTGATTCGGGGTTTAATATTCGGTAAATAAAGGTTTTTTGCCTTCATTTTAGTTGGGGAAAAAGAAAATTTCGCGGAATTCGTTAAATAGATGTTCGTTAAATCGGGGTCCGACTGTACTAATTGAATACGCCAGTGATTTGATAAAAGATTGAATAAGTTAATGAAATGAACTATTTCACTTTGCCCCATCCAATATGCTCCTCATGCACTTGACTCACTGTACAAAGCATTTAAAATACAAATAAGGTTTAAATATTTAAAAAAAAAAAGAGAAAATTAATTTGAATTCTGAAATTTTGAATTCAAATTATGTTTTTCGCAATCACGAACTGAGACAGGACCCTACTCATTGGAGCTATTGTTTCTAGAAACAGCTCCTGTCCCCCCCCCCCCCAAGCCTGCCACTCCTCCTGGTCGGTTACAAGTGCATAGTTGTGTGTGTAGGCTTGTATGTGTGCGTAGACCTGTGTGTGCACGTAGGCATGTGTGTGTGTATGTGTGTGAGTGTGTGAGCGTGCGTGTGTGTAGGACATGAACGCCTCCGACCAGGAGAAGCGGATAGCTCAGGACCGGAGCAGCCGCGCCGCGTCGCCTGCAGATGACGGTGGGCGGTGATGCTGCAGAGGCCCGTGGTCCAAGCTGAAAAAGGCATGGAACATCAAAAACAGTCAAATGAGAACAATAAGCAATCGTGATTGCTCAAAAAAAAAAAAAAAACTGCACCGAATATTAGTAGGTCTCAATTAGTGTTTAAAATTCTAATAGCAAGAACTTTATCATTTAATAATAACGAAAACAATTTTATACTTACAACCTAATATTTCAATACGAGTATCCAATTTTGAAAATTGCTTGTGTTATCGTGTTCTTTGATTTTCAGAGGTATTTTTTTCTTGACTGAAATAGACTACAAGTGTTACTACATTGTTAAAAATATTACTAGATAGGTGGCGCAATATGCAGAGTAAATATTTAACCATTTCACTTTGCTCCGCTATTCCACTTTGCCTCACATTCTCCTACTGCACAGGGATTTCCGTTAAGGGACTTTTGGCTTATTTGACTTCTACTCTTGCCATATTCAAAATTTGAAGTTTTTTGTCACTTCAAATTGTCCATTCCTTCAACGCATAAGTGCAACTGATAGTGGCCTGAAAATTGCAATCGGTGATAATTCATAACATTCTTCAAGGAAGCCTTAAAAATTTTTTTCATCAGTGTAACTTCAGCAACGAAAGTACACCGTAAAAAGAATTCAGAAACGTTACTGGAAAATAATCTGCCGCTTATGTGCTCAATTTCTGCAAGTAACTTATCTTGCAAAAAACAGAAATGTTTTCAGTTAAAATTCAGAAACCTTCCTGAAATTATCCCGAAACCTTTCTGAAGAATTCAGTAATCTCCCCGGTTAAAGAGAGTCGTGTTTCTGGAACTTTTAGAGAAAAATGGTTTAATGTAACAGATTGGGACCTTCCTGCTTTGCCAATAAAGCTACAAAAAAAAAAGACAGAATGGCAAGCAATTACCATGCAGCTAACTCGCCCACAATTCTTGTGAAGTTACGGAATCCAGAGACTTATTCGCTCTCATTGAGAGCTTAGTCAATCTGGACTGGCTATAAACCAACTGAAACCGTTGCACTTATTAAATAGGGTAGACCGGGGCAAGTTACCACGATTTTTTTTTCAATGAATTTTATAAATTTTATGTTTTAATTTAGGAAATTTTTAGACATAGCGGTTTTATGAAGCAGTTAATGGAGTCAAAATCGGCATATTCAGTTGTTGCTCAGTTTGTTTTTAACCGTTAAAAAATTTATTCTTGAGTCCAAGTCGGTTGCGTAAACTTGCCCCGGGCACGGAGCCCTATTTATTTTGACACCTAATGTGGTTCTGTTAGTGTTTTAAACATAATATCTTACCATCGCTAAAATAAAGCAAATTTATTACAAACTGAAATAGTGTATAAAGTAAAAGTTGAACGGGCATGAAGACAGCACTACATGATTGTAAGCTATAAGATACGAATTTGTAACTCAATCAAAAATTAAATGGGGATATTCGGAACTAAGTAACCTGAAAATACTAAAAAGTTTTGAGACAGTTCGGAGCGAAAAAAGCCTCAGGACACGTTTAAGTAAGACACTAAGAACGTGCGTAATAAAGCTGCTCAGACATCAACGCGTAAACTTGTTCCGTCGCCAAAATTGGATTTATTTTTAACGTGCAGAAAAATTTAATAACATTTCAGTTCAAACAAATACATTTCTCAAAAAAGGATAAAATTCTGCTAGTTTTCATGTATTTGTTCTTTTCTAACTAAGTATTATTTGTTTACAATAAGTTTTAAAACGTTCAACTCAAAATTTACTCGACTTGATAGAAAACAGATTATTATTTCTGCATGCTAGCCGAAGCTCGACTGATGCTCAAATACCTATGAAGATATCTGCTAGGGAGCAGTATCAATATGTTCTGGCTGTTTGCTCTCCAGTTATAATTCGTTTTGAAAAAAGAACACTGCGTAAACGTGCCCCGGTCTACCCTACACTGTAAAAAAATTCCGAAACGTTACTGAGTATTCCCGTGCTACGTTTCGGGATTTTAATGGTTTTTATCCACTTCCTGGAAAAATCCAGTATCATTGTCAAAAAGTTTCCTGAATTGTTACAAGTTGCACGAATGCAGACTTTTCACAGTTGTGAAAAATATTTTTAGCTCCCAGTTTAAAAATTAACTGAGCGTATTTATTAAGTGTATCGGCTTCTTTGAAATTATGGTCCGTCCATGCTGACTAAGCTCCCAAAGGGAGCGGATAAGTATGGACTACGTTGCTTTGCAAGAATTGCTGGCGAGTAAAATTCTCGTTACTTACCAGCAAGCAATTCTGGTTTAGCTTTGCCCATGTTTGTAATAATGCTCTTGGAACTTCCTTGATATATCAGGAAGATGCCATGCTATTATATTATACCTTTTTAAGTTTGCACTATTTTTCTCGAGACACGACTGGCTTTTAACGGCAAGATTTCTGAATTTTTCAGGAGGCTTCCAGGATAATATCGGGAAGGTTACTGAGTTTTAGCGGAAAACTTTCCGGGATTTTGCAAGATACGTTACTGGCAGAAATTGGGCACATCAGCTGCCCATTATTTTCCAGGAACGTTTCTGAATCGTTTTTACAGTGTACGCTCAATTAATCTTTATAATGTTTGCTAAAAATGTTTTTCACTACAGTGAGAAGTCTGCATTCGTGCAATTTGTAGTAATTCAGGTTTTTTTTTTTTTTTTTTTTTTTTTTTTGACAAAAATACTTGATTTCCTCAGGAAGTGAATAAAAAACTGAATCCCCGAAACGGTTCACGGAAAAAATCAGCAACGTTTCGGAATTTTTTAAGTGTAGGGATAAAAGTAAACAAACTCTATTACCATATTTGTGGTAATTTGAACTGTTCGTGAGTGAAGACTATGGAGCTATGTAAAACATTCTGTGAGTTCCGCTTGCTTCCAAATAATTGTGTAGTCATCATTAATTGAAGATGACAGTGAAAGAGAAAATGTTTCTAAAGTTAATTGATCCAACATTTTCCTCTCCAGCAGGTCTACACATGAAATAAATGGTTTCAACTAGTTTAACTAGTCACGTGGAAAGTAAATAAAAACATTTATTTATGAATTTCACCTTCCCAGCTATTTTTATATGCGATTCAGGTGCTTATATTTGCACCATAAATATTCTACTCTGGGGAAAATGGGAATAACTAAGTTTTTCATTCTGCCTATATTTTTGAAAGATTAAATTTTGATGTTAGTTACAATTTGGTGTGCGTTTTACAGAAATTCAGAGCATAGTTTAAATTTTGCATGATTTCTCTTTTATAATGATTTTAGATCACTTTTGGGGGTTTCAGAGTGTCAAACAAATGCAACCTACGGGCCACAGATTGAGAGGTGTTGATGTAGAACATCCTTAGTTTTTAAACTGATTGTGTGTAGTACGATTATCTACCTGCATCAAACTCATCTATATAAATTTAAAAAAAAAAAAAAAAAAAAAAAACAGCACATGTGCATGTTAGGCACCCGAGAAGGAATGTAGAGGGGTTTTCAAACGCCAAAAAAGTACCGAACCGTTCGAATTTTAATTTTAGGACATGAAAATGACATTTTTCTAACATGAGGGCGAAAAAAGGCTCTCAAAAATTCAAATAAAATTTCCATACGAATCTGATTTTTTTCTCATCAGATAAAATTTGTTCCTTTGTTCCAAGAAAACTAGAACGTGAATTATAACTGTTTTAAACTGATTTCGTGAAAAAATCTAGGTAAGTCTTCAATTAGAAACTCATTTCTGATCACGGTCATTGCTGAACAATGTTTTTATTTAAATTTGTAGCGTGAAGAAAATTATTGAGAAAAAAATCAGTTGCCATACTTTTTCTCGAATATGGCAACAAAAACGGGGACGAAAAAAAAAGAATTTTTATCAAAAAAAAAAAAAAGAAAGAAAAAGAAAGGAAGAAACTCACAGAAAAGGTTAATAAAGAAAGTTGCTAAGTGCCACCACTTTACTTAGAACGGCATGTCCTAGAAAGTTGAAATTTGGTGCGTAGACTCCTAGTGGGATCTAGTTGTGCACCTCTCCTTTTGGTTGCATTCGGGTGTTTCTAAGGGGGTCTTTTGCACCCTTTTTGGTAGTTTTTTTTCTTTTTTTGTTAATTTCCATGTAAACTCAAGTGGTGTTATCAATTGGAAGGCACTTGGCGATAAATCACCAGTCTTTTGGTCGCCAAGTACAAGAGATAATACTAGTAGAGATAATACTAGTAGTCCTGGTAGGTGCTGCTGTGCAGCATGATTTAGAAAAAAATTTCAATGAAAGCATACGTAGGATCTGATCTTTAAACGAATTTAATTCGAAACTTAAAATAGTCCACTTGCATCCCTTTGCTTCTCACTGCCTCATATATTATTCAATTAGTTTACTTATTTATTCGTTTATTTTTCGAAATCTGTCCATTTAGTCATTCAATATTTTAGTTTCTCATTCGTTTGATCAAAAATATTTTTTATAAGCAATAGAAAACATTTCAATAAAACAAGAAATATTTTTTTTTTCACTTTGCCCATGAAAAAAAGAAGCAAAAAATTTCCACCTTTTTTTAAGGGTACAAATTCGATTCTAAACATTTAAAAAAAAAACTATGTTTCGTACCAGGTTTTATTATAAAATTTATTGTTCCTTTTTCATGTACTGTAATTTTCAAATTAAATTTCAAACATGTTCTTTTTGTAAAAAGAAACCTAACTATTTCATTTACCTATTTTTTGTTAAATACCTCACTATTTTTTTGTTAAAGACATCTTAACTATTTCCCTTTGACCCACATACTCATACGAATTCAATGCTTAAGAATAACAATAAAGGCCTGAAAAGTTATTCACAAAATTCAGTTATATTCGCAACGACAGGGGAAAGCAAATACCACTAACTGCTAACAAAAATTTTATTGATTTGCAGAAATTAATTTCAGTCATTTTCAGGTGTCATCCTACATTTGTATTACAATGCAACTAAAACGAGAACATTTCCTTGAAAAGCGAGCGACAATTGAAAGAGAGTAAATGTTTTCTTCCCGGCGAAACAAATATTGATCACATTTGCTTGCTCAATAATAGAGTAGGAAGGCGTGCAGTCGTGTTTCGGCGATGATGAAAATGAATCTCCTGAAAGGTGTTTTCAGCACTTCTTCACCACAATGGAGACGTTAATTTCGTCCTTGCACTGTAAAAAAAAATCCGAAATGTTACTGAGTATTTCCGTGCTATTTCGGGATATCAATGGTTTCTATCCACTTCCTGGAAAAATTATCATTGTCAAAAAGTTTCCTGAATTGATACAAGTTGCACGACTGCAGACTTTTCACAGTTGTGAAAAATAGTTTTAGCTCTTAGCGTATAACTGAGCGTATTTGTTGAGTGTATCGGCTTCAGTTAGACATCCTGTCCAGACTGATTAAGTTCCTAAAAGGAGCGAACAAGTCCATGGATTGCGTAGCTTGCAAGAATTGCAGGCGAGTAAATTCTTGGTACCTACTTGTAGTTCTCTCTGAAGCTTCGGTCATATTTGCAATATTGCTTTTGGAACTTCCTTGATAAATCCAGAAGGTGTCAAGCTGTTTTATTATGCCTTCCGAAGTTTACTATAATTTTCTTGACACGACTGGCTTTGAACGGGAAGATTTCTGAATTTTTCAGGAGGCTTCCAGGATAATTTCAGGAAGGTTTCTCAATTTTAGAGGAAAACGTTCCTGGTTTTTACAAGATATGGTACTGACAGGAATTGGGCACATAAGCTGCCTATTTTTTTCCAGGAACGTTTCTCAATCGTTTTGACAGTGTGTAATCTTCCCTTACAGTCGGCTACAGGAGAGTTTGTACAGTCAGACCATGATTTAACGAACCTCTAGTTAACGAATTTTGAGATTTAGCGAATTTTTCTTTTTCTCTGACTAAAATGTAAGCAAACCCCCCTATTTACCGATTAATAAACCTCGAATTAACAAATTATTCTAACAGCCGAAAAAAATTTTTTTTTCTTCTTAATTTGAGTTAGGAAATATTGGATTGTTTTCCAAATGATATATCTATATTGTCTGAAGCAGAAAAAGACGTTTCTTGGAGTCTGCAGTTTTTGACGGTCGAGGGGGCAATCAATGAATAGCGATTCTGATGCAGAAAGCGGTAATACTGCCATTAAAAAAATACTTTACTATAAGGAAATATGTTGTTTACGAGAAAGAAAAACTGTAATGATTAAAGGAAACAATTGTGACTTCGGTAATGCACACTACACTGTAAAAACGATTCAAAAACATTCCTAAAATAATAGGCAGCTGATGTGCCCAATTTTTGCCACTAACATATCTCGCAAAAACCAGGAACGTTTTCCGCTAAAATTCAGTAACCTTAATGAAAAATCCAGAAATATCTTCCCGTTGAAAGCTCGTCGTGTCTCTGGAACTTCAGAATAACCTTAGGTACGGGTAATATAATAGCTTGGCACCTTCCTGACTTATCAAGACATATCCAAAGCTTAAGCCAGAATTGAAAGTAAGTATCAAGGATTTCACTAGATTGCAATTCTGGCAAAGATACGTATTCCATACTTATTCGCTCCCTTTGGAAGTTTAATCAACATGGACGAGCCGTACTCGATTTGAAGCCGATACACCTTATAAATACTCTCAGTTAATCTTTAAACTGGGAGCTAAAAATATTTTTTACACCCGAGTCAAGTTTGCATTCAGATAACTTGTAGCACTTCAAGAAACACCTTTTAAAAATGATACTTGATATTTCCAGGAAATGGATAAAAACCATTGAAATCCCGAAACGTTACACTGAAATACTCAGTAACGTTTCAGAATTTTTTTTACAGTGTATCAACAAGCTCTCATGGTAACCAGCCATGGACAGCAGCTTTTAACTCCACGAATTTTGATGGAAATGACATCAAAAAATTACAAGGTGTACTTCAAAAGATGAATAAAATATTCTCCAAGTTAAAAAAAAAATCTGAGTATTTATTTCCTGTTAAAAAACATCACTAAAAACACTAAAATTTCGGCCTCCTAAACTAGTTTCCCCCTTAATAAAGAGGGAATTACAAAAGCTTGTCACGGCAGGAGCAGAACTGAAGTAGGCGTTCCTATAATCTTTACTTCACAAAAAAATTACTTTAAAGTAACAAACGATGCAATGCAAGGGAATTTGGGGCAAAGTGGAACAGTTACGATAACTTTCTTTTTTCAAAATGAACAAGTTGGAAATTTGATCTGAAAATTACGGTACATAAAAAAGAACAATATTTTTGTAATAAAATTTGCATTTAAAAATAATTTTTTATTTTAGGCAGTAAATTAGTACTTTCAGAAAAGTTGGTTATTTTTCATTTCTTTTTTTCATGGGCCAAAGTGTAAAATAAAAATTTTTTTCTAATAAAATACTTCATATTCGGTTGTTAAAGATATTTTTGACCAAATAAATGCGTGAATAAAAGAATAAATGAATAAACGAAAAGAAAGTGAAAAAATAAACCAATAAATAAATGAATAAATAAGTTGATGGAAGAGAAAAAAAAATCTGTTAATGAAACAGTGAATGAATAAGAAAATAAGTTAATGAATAAATAAATACGAGAATCATTAAATGAAGAAATCAAAATGAAATAGTTAATAAATGAACATGTAATCGATTTGATAAAAGATTGAATAAGTAATTGAAGTGAACCATTTTACTTTGCCCCATCCACTTTGCCCAGCACGCACTTGACTAACTGTTCAAAGCATTTAAAATACAAAAAAGCTTAATTTCAAACAAATAAATACTGCGCAGAATATTAGTGGGTCTTATTTAATGTTAATAACAAGAATTTCGCCATTCAATAATAGCAAAAATAATTTTTGACTTACGGTAAAATATTACAATATGAGTATGA
Organism: Uloborus diversus; assembly: GCF_026930045.1. NCBI lineage: Eukaryota > Metazoa > Arthropoda > Arachnida > Araneae > Uloboridae > Uloborus > Uloborus diversus. The sequence goes on along the minus strand of NC_072738.1, from coordinate 46,648,722 downwards.
ATTTTCGAAAACTGCTTGTAATATTATATTATTTGATTTTCAGAAGTAATTTTTTCTTGACTGGAATAGAATACATGTATTACTGCATAGCTAAAATTTACTAGATAGGTGGCGTTAACAGCAGAGTAAATATTTCATCATTTCACTTTGCCCTGCTATTTCACTTTGCTTCGCATTACTCTAATATGTACAGAGTGTTATAAAACTTTGCACCGATAAAGAAAATTTAATTTAAAAAAAACTTCAGATTATTTCTGAGGAACAGTTAACAAAAACGCTAAGAACAATTTACCACTGGTACCTAAAAATATTTTCACAGCAGAGAAAATTTGAGTTTATGAAACTCGTAGTGATTTTAGAAACGTTTTCGCAAGAGATCGTGATTTTCCCAGGAAACTGGTGTAAACTCGTGAACCCCCGGAACGTTGCCCGGTAATAATTTGTGGTCTTCCGAATTTTCTTAGTGTTTTATTTTGATAATAATAATAATAATTAATATTATTAATGTTATTATAACTGTTATATTATTATTATAATCATTATTATTTTGTTTTTTAGTAATTGCAAACATTTTTTTTCTTTACTTACCACAACGGTTTAATTCGGGGGTGAATTTTTTTAGCCTTCTTATTTTCCTATATCTTTCTTTTTATTTCATTTATATATTTAATCGTAACAAAATCCCATGCTCTATCAATCATGCGCTATCGCATCGGCTTTCGGAAAGTTTGTTTTGGGCCAATTTGACCTTCAAATGGTTATTTTTGAGAGTTGCATGTTTATTTTGATGCTTCAATGGGAAATGTGAGTAGAGATGTTTTTATTGGCAATAAACGTACAGATTTCAAAATTAAACAGTGCGAAGGAAAAAAACAATACGCCTTGTGACAGTTGTAAAAAAGATTTAAGACCGGAAATAATCTCTTAGATTTCCAACTATCTGAACCCATGCTACGGGGTAGTGGGGGCATAGTCAGCACCGAAAGCTGTAAATGCTTTTATAACACCTGTAAGATTTTAACGGTCGGTTGACTTTTTCGTCGTAAATCATAATTTCTTTGAAAGGTTACCACTTTTGACACTTTTATGAGCCACACAATATGACAGGGTAGAGAATTTGAAGAGCAATTATAATTGATTTCTTTGAAGGGTTTTTAAGTTTTAGGAACATTAAAGTAAGGGAATCCTTGATTGTTGGTTGGGAGAATATTGTGGTTTGGATTGGCAGGTTCAAGTAGATATAAATGGCAACATTGGCATGATTACAGTCTGTGAATACATTAGATCCGCACGAGCTTGCTGAACCAATTTACCTTAAGTTGTTCTTTCTTTTTTGTGTGTGTGTGTGTGTCATGTTTTGTTTGTACAGTCATAGAAAAAAAAAAACGAAACACTTTTAACTATTCAGCCATTATACATGCTAGAAAGGAAAGAAAGGTGTCATCCGACTTGGATTAAAGTCTTCTTTAAAACTACGTAAGTAAAATTTTGATAAGGGACCATAAAAAAACAAAATGAGCACCAACTCTTGATTTTCAAATGGGAACCCCTAATTTTTGCTACATAATTATGTTTAGACCGCAGAATACAGCCAGTATACGAAATTTCACTGTATTCTGTGCAGTAGAACATTAGTTATTAACAAAAAACGTTTTAGGGAACGTCTCCACATTGAAAACGCTTCTTTCAAGGTCAGGGCTTAAATGGAATGTAAACAAAGAAAAAATCGAGATTATACAGCTCAATTCATGATTTTTGAAGTTCTCTTCGATACTTTTTAGCCGATTATGTTGCGGCAAAAAGCGATTTAAGGTCTTTTTTTTTTTTTGAAAAAAAAAGTTAAAATATTTACTGATTTTTGTTTATATGGATTAACCCAAGAAAGATGCATGGGGTTTGGCTCGTTCATCGTATAGATCGTTGTTTAGTAAATCGAATAATGAAAAATTAAAAGTAATGGAACTTTTTGCCTTTTCTAATATGAACCTATTGGATTGCTTATATTAACATTCAGCAAATTAGCCTCATAGAAATGTAAATATCCAACCTTATACCTAGAAAGATGATGCGAATATGTTTGATAAATGTATTGCGTCTATGTTGCAGGTTTATTTTGGTAGAATAAAAAGTCTTTTGATGTAAAATGGAATTGCGCGTTTTTAATTTCGCAGAACATCGGCAGAAGTTAGGGTCATCGCACGCAAAAATATAAAAAATATACCGCACTACGTGGGAAGACGCAACATTAAATAGATTGGAGACTCGAGCGAAGTAAGGTCAATTTATTCCGTGAAAATTTGCTCTAAATACATAAAATGAAAGAAGTATCAATCTAAAAAATAAAACAGAAACAGGAGAATATAAATACCCGTTAATGAGCAAACCGTTCACACTCGAACTTTATTTGGGAAAAATTTGGTTATTTGAATTAACACAGTGGACAAACGCAGTAATTGTTCTAGCGGCTTTTTTGTAATCAAAAAAAGATAATTTGTTTTAAATCCAAATTTGATGCGAAAGATCATAATGCGTGGTATTATTTGAAAAGCATAACACAATCGGCGGTTTTAGTTAAACATGTAATGGCTCATAAAAGCAATTTAGGAAAGTAATTTTCCAATGCTGTTTCTAGCAATGAGATTCGATATGGTCCAACCCGTAATTAAAAAAAGACAAAAATAATTTTAGCTCAAACCAAGATGAACCGATATCTGACTTCTTGTCATTTCTCCGATTTTGTAAGATTGCTAACAAAACCTCGCATTATTTGATTTTGTTTCGCGATCTAGATACCTGCAAACTAATATTTTCTCTGGTATCAGGCTGGCGCACCTATAGCAATACTATACGCGGCATGCCCGACATCCGGGTTGATCTATTCAGAGGCTACAATTCCGTCCTCATGATAGATTTCTCAGACTGAAATCGGAACTAATCGTGTGGGATGCAGAAGTCGTCTTATTGAAGCTGAGATTTTGAGTAAACTGGTAGGTAAAGTAAATTTCTCTCCTGTATGTTTACGGCATCTCACTGGTCAGATAAATTTTCTTCATCCACCAGTTTTTAGGCACTCTTCGTTTCTATGACAAGACACCTGCTTCATTTTTCGGTTAAACCTAGTTCAGGGCTGTTGGCCTCATTAATAGGACCCACAGCAACACTCGAATGGGATTACCAAGCCGTAATTGCATCGCAGTTAAGACGCGGGACGCATTCAGTCCGCGAAGCCGGTCCGTGGGGCCCCTTGTTTGCTTAAAGAGTAAGATCAGAAAGTAAAAATAGTTCCAGTGGCATAACGTTGGAGCCGAATATTCAAATATTAGATTCTGAAAAACATGCATATAATAAGATAGGCATCTATAATTGATAATAATAATTTATTATAACTTTCTTTCTTTGTCGATATTTTCCCATGTTATTCAAAAAAGAAGAAAATAATTTGAAATTTTATCTTTGTCTTGCGGGAATGATTTTAATGTGAAATGCACCGACAATGGCTGAGAAAGTAAATAGAAAAATAGTATTTAAATTATAATTAAGAATAGACAAAAACTCAACTTAATCTAACACCCAAATTAATGTTTTGTTAAATCTTTGACGAAGTCAAAAAAAAAAAAAAAAAAAAAGTTCACAATTAGCCACAACAATTACTTTGCGTGCAGAATTCGGGCTCAAAACATGCGGCCTACTACTGCGACCGACATTTCCTTTCCTACATCTTAACACATTGAAAATTATTCAAACACTTTACAAAAAAAAATAATAATAATAATAATAAATAAATAAATAAAATTAAATAAAGTAATTCCTAAGAACTAGAAAACTTTTTTTGCAAAATAATAATAATAATAATAATAATAATTCCTGAAAACCAGTAAACTTATCTAAGAGCAAATATTACTTTTTGACCCATCTGGATAATGTTAAAGACGAAACTTCACACTGTCGGCTATTTTTCGTGTACTTTCCCGATTTAGGCAAGGCAATAATTTTTCCTTTTAGTAAATTATCACCGGAAAGAGCAATTAATTCTACACTGTCTATTGCAACATGACTAGCAAGACAATGAGATTTTGTTGTATGTTTCTGTGAAAAAGTTGTGCATGTTTATTTATTTATTTTTTGAGTTATTGTTTTACAAAAAGCAATGGCTAAACGCAAAAAAAGTGTAGCTTTTAATTTAAAAAGTTCTATAAAATATTATTTTATTAGACAATGAAGTAGTGTTTCGCATTATTTACACATTGACGTCTGAACGATATCCACAAAAAACTGACGGTTGCAATATTGTGTTGTTCTTCTGCAGAGACAGCGAATAAATTTATGCATTTAAAAAATTCATAGACGAACTCTAATGTAGAAAATCCACGTTATAATTGGTTTGCTTATTTTGTTGAACAATTTTTTTCTTTTTTTACGAAGAAACCAACTTTCATAATTTCTGTTTTAAAAAAGTATACGGTCCCCTAAAGTAGGAAAAAATGAATTTTTTTGTATAGCGCAAAAACTACTGAATATTTGGAGCTCAAATTTTGGATTCCCACATAAAAGCTCTTCCAGATTGTTTTTCTGTTAAAATTTAATATGGTTTCAGATCATATTTTTTTCAAAAAATATTAAAATAATTCATAAAAAAACTAAAATTTCATTTTAGGTGTTGTAAATTATGTTTTTATTATTGGGTCCGTTCATATTTTGATATAAAAAAACAATCTTTGCCGTGCCTAATATAGTTTTTGTGTTATTAGTAAAAGTATCAAAATACGTTTTAACATTACGAGAGGAATTTTTCAAAACTTGATTCTGAAGTAACGGTTGGATCGAATTAAACAAAACTTTGTATACAAAGTTAAAAAAGAATGCTAATCACAAATATGTGATAAAAAAAGGGGGTTCTCATTAAAAAATTTGAAGTTGATGCTCGTTTTAATATGAAGACGACCCCTTAACAACAATTTTTTACCAAAATTATGTAGAACTTTTTATTCCTGAAACAATGACACCTTACACGTGTCTCTAGTGTCAATAGTCTTTGAATACGATCGAGTGTTTCGTTTTTTTTTGCTATGACTGTACAGTCGCACTCGCTTATAACGGCCACAAAGTGATCCCGACCTTTTCTCGCTTTACCCGAGTGCTCATAAAAACAAGTTTATGAAAAAAATAATGAAAAACCATGCAATAAAATGTTTTACTTAATGTTTTTCTTAAATTTTTAATTCCTTTCATTTGCTTGGAACTCTCTTGTTGTTTCTTTTTTCTGTTATTGTTTTGCGAGAAATACTCATGAAAACATTATCATTTGCACCTCTGTCTTTGAAGAATCTTTAAAAAGTTTCTCTGCACATTAAAAGCATTTATTACGGTGGGTTGATAATTTTTTACATTTGTCGTCATCGTCGTTGTTTTCACTTTTTTTTCCCCATCTGCTTTAGCTTGAATTCGAGGTACAATATCCTCTGAATTGGTTACATTTGTGTCATTAAACATATAATTTTCAAATGCTTTACTGCTCTACAAATTAAAATAAAATGGCTGTCACCACTTGTTCTTATAGTTAAGTTCTCATCTCTAACTTTCGGTTGAGTTCTGAAAGGTAAAGTAATTTTTTCTAAGAAAGGATAAGCTGACTGGAAGCCAATAGAAATTTTTTGAATCACTAAATATTGCTCGCTATAAGCGGGCTTGTTCGTTAAAAGTAGGTTATGCTCCCATAGACTTTACATTATCTCAACCAATTATTTCTAATTTCCCATTTAAATCTTGTTTTATTTCTTGTTGAATCAGGAGTAGTAATAAGCAAGTTCGGCAACATAATGTTATATTAGAGGGCGTATGACCAGTAGCAGAAATAGCGCGACGCTGCGACAGGCGTTCCAAATTTTTGAGAAAGTCTGCCGACTGTTTTTGCTTGGGGGAATAAAAAATATCATACAATTCTTGAAGGCAATGCATCTTAAATTTCAACTAATGAAGATTTGTGTCACATTTTCCGAGACATAACCCACAGGTAGTATGTGCTTGTATTAGCATCTTATTTTAAAGCATTTCTCGGTGTCGATTTTGGTTTTACGAACGCGCTAACTGATTGCGCCACGGAGCTTTTGCTACAGGTGAACTGTTTTAAACGAGTTAATATATAAATTAAGCTCTGCGAATGCGATTTGAAGATAGCAGATGGACCAGTTTCTTTGTGTTATTTTTTGCCTCTTCACTCCGGCTGCTAACGTGCGAAAAGTAACATGATTTCAAAAATTAAAAAACAACACAGCGAGAGGGGGGCGCAATTGTTACGATGTAGTTTTAATTTCAAATATTTTATCTTTTTTTTTTAAAATTGTATTCCTCTTTGTGTTGCAATCCTCACTTGTGTCAATAAAAATTGAATTAAATTGAAGTTCGTCTTTTATAGCAGAAGCACGACACGCAATGAAACACTTCCTTATTTGTTGTTTCCGTTAGCGCGTAACATCTGAAAACGCAGGTAAAACCATCATTAACCAGGTTTTGAAAGGAAGAAAGCTCCAGCTATAATGCTCTGAAGATACGTTACCATAGAAACGGCAGGCATTCCCTTTATGACGTCACGAAGATAAAGTCGCGTTTAAAATTAAATAACGCAGTATAACAATGAGGAGTTACCTGCATACATTCTTTGAAAGGAAGTTTTAACTATATTCTTGGGGGAGGGGGGAGGAATCTTGTTTTTATCGAACTGCATTTATTCTGGATAATATTTGTCAAAGTTTAATTAATTCCGAAACTATAAGTAAGTGTAAAATTTTCGTATTTCACCAATATCATAAGATTCGAATTTTTTTCAAAGGAAATGATAATAGTTTGAATCTGGCTTTAAAAAAAAAAAAAAAATCTGATTTCTTAAGATATTGTTTTATTTTCTTTCTGTGCGGTTCAATGTGTCCTGGTATTCATCAAGGTTTATTGTCGAGAATTTTTTCTTTTATATAACTTCTTAACGATTTTTTATTATCAAGAAACCTGTCATAAAAGTGCCTATTTTTTTACTTTAAAAAATTATATAATATAATTTTCGTACAATACGAGTATTTATTTATAATTTTTGGGATTTTTTCTAGCCAGCACTTCGTGCGCTGTTGCCGGGAAATATACAAGCACGAAAAATAGTAGATGAAGCTCTTCCCGTGATTTTGACGAGAGCGAGAAGTAAAGGAATAAAATCTGTTTTAAAAGTGCCTAACACGCAGAGTAGTTTTCTAAAAACTATGTTATTTTATAGTTTTTTTCCGCCGTCAATTAGTTTTCACTACTTGCACGCATCTACTAATGATCATCCTAAAAATTATTTGCTTTTAAAAGAAGTGTTTGATACACACTATACAAAATCAAGGTCACCCATATGCAAAATTTTAAGGGCGAGGGGCCTAAATTTTTTTCCCATGGAAACCAATAAATTTTAATTTTTCTTAATTTTTCCTTTTTCTGGTCAAACATATTTCAAACTATTTTCCGAAAATGACGAATAAGGAAAGTAATCTTGATGTGCCAAAAACAAAATACTGTTTTTTGATTTCTTTTTTATCACTTATCTGTACCTCAAAGCCAGACTATCGTAAGTCACATTATGACCACTTTGCGGGAGAGCGTAAACACGTTTGGTGCATACAAAAGTTGGGACTCCCAACCAAACATGTTTATTTTCATAACACTGGTAAATAATCATAAAATTTTAATTTTTGTTTTTGAATACAGAATTGCGTGCTAAGGCTCAATGTGGAATAGCATTTTGCATACATTGCAGTAATGACCGTAACATCGTCATTTTTGGACTAACGCCAGTCTGGTTCTGAGGTACAGTAATATTGGAAGCAAAGAAGCAAAGTTTACTGTTGTCGCAAATATTTTTATCATTAATAAAGGAAGCAAAGATTTTACCACTAATGTGGGAACTTTTTATTCATGAAAAAGAAAAAAAAAAATTCTCCAAAAATTTTTAACACTGGGCTCTTTCTGGCTGTGCCCATATACATTTGACCCACCTGTCCCTGCAGTAATCAGGCCATATAACTTTCCAGCATAAAAACTTGAAAAGTAAACTTGTATGTTGAGTCCATCACTAGACTCTCTTCTACAACTATATTATGAATTTTTGGATCTAACGCATAATCGCCTAAAGTAATCGCTACTGCAAAATTTTGCTATTCGCAAAAGCGGAACGATTTCGATAGTTGAGAAATTGGTAAGTTAAATCATTGGCGTAAAATTTTTGGCACAAGAGTGAGGAATGGTTTTCCTTTGCATACATAAACAAAGATTAGGAAGATATCCATTTGTGTCGGGTTACCACAAAACAACAGGGTTACCGAAGCAAAATCACTCATGCAAAAATTTGACGAACGCGCCAGTTTCTTAATTGTCAAAACATCCATACAAAAGCAGAATCAATAAGCGAAAATTGAAATCATTTTACAACAGTTACTTAAACTGATTATAAACATTTTATTTGTTAAGAAATAGAAACATGGGGCACAAACATGTAACAAGTTTCGTTTGGTTTTGTACAGTAGTTTTTGTGTTAGAGAGGGTCACAATGAATCGGTCACACAGACAAACAGACATTTTCCAAAAATGATCAAAATGGAATCAGTACACCGCAAATCAGAACGTGCAAAGCCGTCAAAATTCGAAAATTTTCATGAATCCAATTTATTTTTCTGAATACTAGATGTAGAAGAAAGTAAAAACAGAATGTTAAAAAAAATAATAAGAACAATATTTCGAAACTTCGCTGCAATCTTTGATTACAAAAAACTTTAAATTGTCAGAAACATTTTTTTTTTTTAATTTTATTTTTGGTTAAATATGCAGAAAAACATAACGTATCAACTAGTTATGTGATTTTTCACTTCGTAGAATCTCTTCACTCTCATTAGAAAAACGCATAGAAGCGGAAATGGCCAATCCCATCAATCCGAAGCAAATTCGCAGAGAATAGAGCAAGGAAGACTCAGAGTCACTTAAGATGTCCTGACGCTCTTTCCGCCCCTGCAGTCAAGATTCCGTTGCCAAGGAGATAAGAAAGGTCTGGTAGGTACTTATGAAGCTGCTGCCCAATGGAAGGGAAATTGAGTGAGTAATTCGCTCTGAAGAATTGAGGGACATTATGTGGTAGACTAGCGATAGTGAATGAATTGACGGTACAAGCTGTTGTGAAAGCTAGATATGCATTTGATTTTGAAAGTGGAAGAAAGGGAACCGAAAGAGTTTGTTAAGGTCAAGAAGAACGGGGTCGTTTCCAAGATTTTAAAAGTTTTTTTTTTTTTTTTTTTTTTGAAAGAGCATGCTTAAAAACATATGATCTGACCATTTTTTAAAAAAATTGTTCAAGTTTAATATTAAAAAAAAATTACTTTAACCGGTGCGCTTTCATTGATTACGCTTCTGCCGATGACATCACAAATAACGAAATGCCATTCACTGTTGCCATTCACCGAGCAAAATATTTAATTCGCATCTTTACTCACGAGTATTGGCAACGATATGGTTGATAACAAGCGTAGAGCGCAATTTTAATTCGCTTCTTGATTATCATAACGTGGAAACGTGGTAGAAAGATGCGGCAAAGTACATCATTTGTGACGTCATAAAGACCACTCCTAGTTTGAAAAATCGGACATTAAAAAAAAATTAATTAAAAAAAACTGTTGGGAAAAGGAAAGTATCTTCTGGGTCCATGTTATTTTCTTTTTTTTTCGCTTATTCTATCAATTGCAGTGACTGAAAGTAGTACTTTTGACTGAAGAAAACAACCCCATTGTTCTTTGTATAAAAAAAATTTTAAATATGGAAGAAAATTTAAAATTTTGTTGAAAATGGTTTCATTGTTTCACAGCATACCTTATAACGAAACAACTAAAAGTCACATACAATGGGGCCAAAAACAATCCGGAAAAACGAAAATCCGGATAATACGGGAAATAAGCAAAACATGTTCTTAAATAAGCAGGCTTATCTTTTATAACAGCAAAAAACAATGCTTTGTAACAAAATTACATAGTATCGTTTCTCGCAAATACTTGATCATTTATAATTCAGCGGCAGTGGTGTCGGATTGACGCTCCAAGTATGTGATATTTTTTGTTAAATCAGTACACAAAAATTTCTTGTACGTTCTATGCGGCAGTTGAACGTTTAATCAAAACAAAACCGAATATTTGGTTTATTTATAGTTCTATTCCTGAAATCATAATTTTAAATTATTATTTGAGTAAATATATATATATATATATATATATATACTAGCTGACCCAGCCACGCGTTGCTGTGGCTGTGAATGGAAATAATTTTTTGTTCATTATTTTCAAACGATTAAATTAATATTTTTAACAAAGCTGGAAAAAGTTCATTTGATTTTAAATCGCAGGGAATTGAGAATGCTCGAGTTTGGCCGAAGTAGAAACTTTTTAAATTTAGTAAGTATTAACTAAATTTCCTATAGTAAAAGCATTACTTTACCATACTTACGTTTAATAAATTTAGTAAGTACTTCGGCCAAACGTGCAAAATAACTTAAAAGTGATAGGTAAAGTACCGGAATGTTGAACTTAAGCATTAACCAACATACAAATTTTTGTATGTACATTTTATTCATCTAAGCTTTAACTATAGTTTTTAATCAATGACTTCTTACAAAATATACCAAATAAATTGATAAGTTATAAAAATTCAACTTTATAAATAAAGTAGATAACATTGATCTCAAAATATTGTTTCGATTGTTTGAAATTATTAAAATTGAAAATTATCTTTGTACTAATTTATTCACAATATTTTTGTTAATCTGTCTTTTGCTTACACGAATAGATATGGCGGTTTTTCCTTTAAAATTTCCCGTGAAAATTGTTGCTTCAAGAACATTTCCGGTGATGCTTTTGTATATTTGCTAAATTTAGATGGAATTAAATTATGCAGAAGATTAATCGGTGAACAGATTTTCAGCTGGAGATTGTGTGGTGTCATTCCTGGAATTCCAGAGAATTTAAAGTTCAGTTGGAAACTTTACGGATTTGTTCTCATCTACAATTGCATCGATTGATTTAAATGACTTCAAATTACCGGGCAGCAAATGTTGCATTTCAAAATTAATTGCGTTTGTATAAACGTTTTTTGCTGCCCAAATAGCGCGATCAAGGAGGCAATTATGATTTAAAAAAAACTGATGTATCCGGGAATACGCTCTCAATTAGTTCACTTTTCGTCTCAAACGCAAAGCAGAAATTGTGTCCCGCTATTTGATGTACTGTGTATTTTGATACAGTTCAATTTCACCGTTTCCAATACCCAGCAATTGCTTAGAAAATACTTGAGCGAATAGATAATTGTGCATTCGCACTTGCATGTTTACGGTCAATCGCATTATATCGGCATTACGCTATAAAAACGATTGTTTTAAACATGCGTTGATTTAATCGGAATAACTGGTAATGTCTACCGGAAGTCCCCAGACAGTATTCAGACAATACCATCTAAAAGTTTATCGTTGTCTTTCAAATCTTGCATACTCCTATTCTCTGCTTCAAATGAATGCTTTTGCTCATGGGCCATAGTACACTTACCCAAAATTATAATTGCACTCTTTTGCAACACTACAGCCATTCCGCGTTTTTTCTTTAATTTTACACATTGCGTTTGGCTTGTTATAAATATCTAATAGGCAACTTTAAAGCTAAATTTGCTGTTCGTCTACCATCTAAACAATATCTAACAGCAATGCCTGACAATGCAATTTTCTGTTGCGACCGTATCTTGCCAAGAAACTAATGATATCATATATGTCTTAGAAAAAAAGAGAAAAAAAAAGTTTTCCGCTCAACTTCAGTAATCTTCCAGAAATTATCGTGCATTCTTTTTCAAGAATTCAGTAGTTTTCTTAGTTTAAACCGGTTATGTGTCTGGCACCTTCAGAGACGCCATATATAACGCCAAGCTTAATATAAAAGCTTGGCACTCTCCTGCACATCCAAGAAAGCGCTGATAGCGTTAATGCAATGTCGCCAACGCTAAGAGAGACTACCAAGCGAGTAGGTCGAATGCAACTCGTCCAAAGCTTTGTGCTCCAGACATTTTTCTCTCTCAATGGGAGCAACGTTTATCTGGACGAACCGTTATCGAACACAAACCGACATATTTATTAAATAGGTTTAGTTAATCTTGATACTGGTAGGAAAAAAATAATTTTTACACAAGTGAGAAACCCTGTAATTTGTAGCAATTCAAGAAGCGTTTTGACAAAGATAGTTGATTTTACTCAAGAAGTTAATAAAAACATATAAAATCCCGAAACGTTCTACGAAATCGATAAGTAACGTTTTTTTTTTATCATAGAGTTTTTAGCAGTAAGTTATACAACGTTAGAGTTATATCAATTAATTAACTTGAACCGCCATCTATTAAAATTTTTTAGAACTAAACAATTAATTCACCTATTATTGTATAATTAATATTGAATTCGCAATAAAAAATTATAAAAACTATCCTATCTTTTAAGTTGGACTAAATGACACATAGGTATGAAATTTGATAAAAATCGGTTGAGTAGTTTCGGAGTTTACCCCGAACAAACATCGTGACACGAGATTTTTATATATATAGATATGTATTTTTAACGCTACAAATTTTATCTGGATAAACCAGAGACCCGGATAAGAGAGGTTCTACACTATATGTGACAGTGAGAAGCAAAGGGATGTACGTGGATTTTTCTAGGTTTCGAGAAAAACGCATTTAAAGTTCAGATCCTAGGTAGGCTTCCATTGAAATCTTTTTCTAACTCATGCTGTATAGCAGAACCTTCCAGGGCTACTAGTGCTATCCCTTGCTTCAAAGCAGCCGAGAGGTTCTCCTACCATTTTTACAGGTTGTCTCGAAATTTTTGATCTTGGCACTTTCATGCCTTCGCTTCTCACCTTTGCTTCTTAGTGCCCCTTATGTAAATTGTTTTAGTTTCGATTTCTCAACTTGAGAAGAAAAAAAAAGGATTATGACGTCACTACGAATTTTAAGATGTGCCGATTTTCAATGATCATTGACGTAGCCAAGAAGGGGATGGAGCTTCATAATCCCCCTCCCGCCACCTGAGGCAATTACTACATTGCATGTTCAGGGAGTCCAGCGAAGTACTCCCTGATATCAAAATTAAATATCTCGAAAATAAAGGACAATATTGGAATAAAATTAGCGATATGTTGTTTGTGAAACCCGTAAAAATCATGTACAGAAACTTGGAAATTAGACAAAATTACCAGCAGGTGGCGTTGCACGCTGAAATTGCAATAGAAGTCTTCTTAAAGAGTGATTTAAGGGGTTGGACGATAATTTGTAGCGAAATTGTAAGTACTTCTGAAAAGCTTAGTGGCACTAAACCTACTACTGAAAATCCCAACACCTTCGCAGCACCATTTTTGGGGACTTCCATTGCAATTACAGTGTGCAGCGCCATCTGTTGACATTTTTTAAACTAATGTCCAAGTTTCTGCGCGTGATTTTTATGGGTTTTACAAAGAACATAACGTTCGTTTTCTTCCAATATCGTCCTTTGTTTTCGAGATATTTAATTTTGAAATCAAGGAATCTTTCGCTGGACACCCTATATATATGCACGTATGTAAATGCTGTGCCAAAAGCTGCGTTTTTGGTAAATTGCTGCTGAATAGCCCATGATCCCCACCTCTTCTCAAATGTCATCAAAGATAACCTAAAATTTCAATTCAAAAGTATCAATTTTAAAAATCCCACTTTACCTCCTTTCTCTTCTGCCTTATTCAAACATAGCTTAAAGTGGGGTTTTAGAGTTTCAGTTTTAAATTATGTTTTTTCCTTTAGCAAACCTCCACCGCCCCGCCCCTTTTCTAATAACGCCGCCAAAGATTGTTTTGAAATGTTTTGAGCGAAACAAACGCCTGAATCTCATCCTCCCTTTCCCCAGCATCATGAAACATAGTTTAAAGTTGCGTCTTTAGAGCCTCTATGTCACAAAATTTTCAGTGAGAGCTTCCAAGCTCTCGGATGTCACCAAATATAGTCAAAGAGCGCATGTTTCAAAACACTTTCAAATTCAGAAAATATATTAAGTACAAGTCAGAGAACTCTTACATTCAGCTTGTACAGGATGTCCTGAAAAACTGTCTTGACTGTTTTGAAAAATTTATTACAGACAAACGGTTATCGATAAAAGTATAATTCTTGCAGAAACTTCATGTGGCGGGCCGTAAATTTTTCTCCCTCCAAAGTAGCAAAATTTAGTTCAAAAGTTTTCCAATAGATTGCGCTGCAGATAGTTAGCCCGTGAATTGCAGAAAGATTGAACATTAAGTACATCATAATTTTTTGAAAAATGTTTTAAATGAACAAAATTACATACCAATTTTTCAAAAGGTTGTCGGGTGCAATCACATGTCGTAATCGAAGGAAAAATCGGTGAATTTCAATTCTTCTTTTTTGATTTACTGGCTTACAATCTGCAGCGCCATCTATTGAAATACCTTTGAACTAAAATTTGGAACTCTGTGGGGGGGGGGGGGGGGGGGGAATTATGGCTTACCACATGAAATTTCTGCAAGAATTTTTCTTTATTATTATTAACCGTTTTCCTGTTAAATTTTTGAAAATAATCAGTTTATTTCAGGACACCCTGTAGATACACAGTAATTACTTTTAAAAATAAAACCTAACATCGAATATCATGAATGAATTCCATCTTTCTGTGAGACTTCATGTTTTAAATCCAAGATTGCATTCCGACATGCTAATAACTATTCGTACTCTAGTACAATACCAGGTTGCTTGAAAACGTAATACATAATTCCTGCTTAGGAATGATTTTGTAAATCTATTAGATAGCTACAACTTGCTACATGTGCAATTTGAATGGCACAAACATTTTGATTTGCAATGAACATTTTTTTAATGCATAAATTTATTGTTAGCTTAAAACCGGTCACGCAACGAGTTTCAATTGACGGTTTCAAATTACCTTTTCAAACTGTCAGTTAAAACTGTAGGACGTGTACGAGAGAGTTTATACCTTGACTATTTACATGTCTTACGATTCGCGGTTCAGCCATGATCGGTGCTGTTGAGATAAAGGGCAGTATCTGCAAACATGATTTTTTGAGACATTTGAAGAAACGTGTTTTTGATTCCATACCTGCAACAGTGAAATGCTACAATTTGACGTTTTAATCGTACTTCGTTAAATTACAGTTAATCTTTTTCATGCCTAAGTAAAGCCCTTTTAATTGTACACGAAAATCCTGCTCAAATTCAAAACACTTGCAAATAATTATTTCAGTTGAGAAGGCTAAATGTGGTTTCTTATACGTTTTAAAGATGAATACTAGCTTACCTATTTTGAAGATAATTGCCACTAGCCACCCATTTTCAAATATAATTTTGGGCGCGTGTTCCCGTGACTCAATTTCGTCCGATTTCGGATATGTTATTCAATATCGTCTACTAACCCGAAAGTCGAAAAAGCTTCTGTTAACTTTCAGGCTGTCCCGTTTTAGGCTTACTTCCCCTGCTTCAATCTGCGGGGGGGGGGGGGACTCTGAAGCAATAGAAAGCCAAATAAATATTACATGTAACAAATTATTTTTAAATATCAGTTATCTATCACGCGTTTAGCGACCAGTTATTTTTTAACAAACCGCTTTATATATAAATCGGAAAACTTGGCAGCTGTACCAGAGGGAAATAAGTTTAAAAATGTCAACATGACATTTTTTAAGAGAGACTGGTGTTATACTAAGTGGAATATTGCTCTCGTACTGCACACGAACAGCGTCGTGACACAACAACCACGGTATAGGATTTAATGCAAAATACCAAGGGGCAAAATACCATTTAGGGGGGCTCGAGCCCCCCTTTGAAATTAGAACTTCCTTGCTTTTGGTACTTTTTTCTTTGCAAAAATGTAAAAACATTGATTCTCCAGCCATTAATGAATAAGTTATTAAAAATGAAACATTTGAATGACTCTAATCTTCCTGAAATCGGTTTCCATGGAGAAAATACACTCCTAACCCTTGGGGGAAAATCTGAGCCCCCCCCCCCCTTACAATTTTGCATACGGGCGCCCGCCCTTGCAAAATACCGACATCCTGGCTATGGAATTCAGAGATTGCAGATTCTTCCCAGCTATGGACCCACCAGTCTGGAATAGCCAGTAATCGAACTGAAGGCAAATGCCCTTTGATTGAAGCAGATTTCACGTAAACAGGAGGTTAAACTATACTCTACTCATAAAGAGTGAGAGCGGATTTTTGTATGTTTATATGTTCAAGGTAATCTCCGGAACCATTGCAACTATTTGAAAAATTCTTTCACTACATGAAAGGTGCATTCTTACTGTGTGACAGAAGCTATAAATTATGCATATATGTATTTGAAGTAATTTTTTAAACCAATAGTTTGCCTTCGTCACCAGTTTATGTTTCGTACTGTTTTGTTCTTATAAATGTAAAAACACTCGCGAATTATAATGCATTTGAAATAACAAATAAATGAAGGTTTTCTTCGAGCTGATTACTTAATGATGGAAACACGTGAGATAGAAAACAACACGAAATCATCTGAAGAACCGTCAAAAGGTTTACATGTATTGAGGCTGCAGAGGATAAAGTGTATATCATTTTAATTACCTTGTACATTTCAAATCATTTCGAGTCACCGACTGCCATTGTTTCAAAATTTATGCAAACGGATTATAACTGAGATTCGTTTTGGGCTAATTCAGTTTTTGAATTCAAGTAGTGCACATAGACGATATTAATCCGTGTTTCTAAAAGTTGTAATTTTGCATTTCGGGCTATCCTTTAAGGCTTTTTATTCATACTAAAATTGAAATTTAAAACATCTGCTAAGAAATTCACTTCAGTGCATTTAGTTTAGAAAATTCTCAACTCAAAGAGTAATTGCACATAAGTACCGTATATCCAAAGTAAATCCAAAGAATTAAAACAGTGACGAACTAAGAACATTCGATCGGAAAGAAATACACAAAGAGGAAAAAATAAATAAAAATATTTGGAGAAGTATTCTTCATGATGGCCATATTTAAGCATTTAAAACAATATAATTAAATAATATAGCTCACAAATCTATTATCAGAAAATGTCGGAAAAAAATTGTCAAAAAAAAGGGGGGGACCTGTGACAAAAGCAAGTTTTCCGAAGAAAATGAGTAAAAGAGGTTGAAATTTATCCCGGGATTCAAAGAGATTCACCTCTAAGTAGAACATACAACATTCATCCTACCAGCCAATCGGAATTTTGTTATTTAAGAATTCATTGGGAGATTTAGTGCAAACCGCATCTTTTTATCTTTATATATTTTCGATCTGATCTTTTTTAAAGTTGGTCCTGACTTTTGGATCACCAGGTACATACATTTATTTTTATTTCCAATTAATATATTTATTAATTCTTAATATCATTGCAAAATTACCTTATTGTACTTTTTTACGCACAATTCTATTATAAATATTTTAATATTTAGAGCTAAAAAGCAACGAAAAAAATTTATCAAAATGCAGAAATAAAAATCAACATGTATTAAAATAATTTAGAAAAAGTAATGCACTGCAAAAATAGCACGAAAATGAGCCCTGAACGTCGTCTCAAAAAAAAAAAATAAATAAAAGCAGAAAATATGTGAGAGATAATACATTTTTTATTGCATACTGCAGAAAATATGACATTTTTCTTTTGAAAAATTTCTCCTCAAAATACGTTTAATTTTTTTCTCCTCTTTTTCAATGTCATTTGCTTCACTGATGATAAAGAACACAGCATTTCTCCATGCTTCAATGGTTATCTTTGTGTTGCCATTTTATATTCAGAAAAACATGAACAAAATGGGTTTGTGATGGAAAAAAATTCGTTTTCAGTGAATTCTTTTATGTTTAAGGTTCTAGACCAAATTTGTAAGCAAAACAAATGGTTTATTTGTTTTGACGTTTTAGTTTTGACAAGTATATAGCGGTCTGGAAGGCTTTAAAAATAAATTATGACGTCTGTGGTTGTTTGATAGTGTTATTTTGCGTCAAATAATTCAGTTATCTATTGTTATCTGTATCCATAAGTTTGGAAAGTTTGAATGTCTGCGATTTCGTTTGTTTGAACTCTTCAACTATTTACCCCTTGATGATTTGCAACAAAATTTTGTACACAATTCAGTCAGTCCCAGTAAAAATTATTGGCTTTACGCAAAAAATAAATAAATAAAATAAAAATGCATGAACTAATCAAGTAATAAAAAAATAATAAAAAGAAGGAAAGAAGAGAAAAAAATTAATTTGAATTTTGACATCTTGAATTCAAATTATGTTTTCCGCAATCACGAGTGTGTGTGTGTATGTAGGCGTGGCGTGTATGTTTATGTGTGTGTGTGGGGTATGTGTGTTTGTGTGAAGGGGGTATGTGTATGTGTGTAGGCATGTGTGTTTGTGTGTGGGCAGGCATGAGTGTGTGGGTAGTGGTGTGTTTGTGTGTGGGGGAGGAGGTATGTGTGTATAGGCATGTGTGTTTGTTTCAGTGTGCAAGCATGAGTGTTTGGGTGGTGTGTGTGTAAGTGTGCATGTATGCGTGTGTAGGTGTGTGTATGTATGCGTGTGTGTATGTGTTTATGTGTGTGTAGGTGTGTGTATGTATGCGTGTGTGTATGTATGCGTGTGTGTATGTGTTTATGTGTGTGTAGGTGTGTGTATGTATGCGTGTGTGTATGTGTTTATGTGTGTGTAGGTGTATGTATGTGTGTGTGTAGATGCGTGTATGTATGCGTGTAGTGTATGCGTAAGTGTAGGATATTGACGCAACCTGGAGACGGTTTTCGCTAGAGGAACAGCATGGTGAGGTGCGATACCCGGTCGACGGTGATACTGCAGAGGGTGCTGGTGGGAAAATAAAATCATAGGACATCAAAACAGTCAAATGAAAGCAATAAGCAATTGTGATTGCTCAAAAAGAAAAGTGAAACAATCTTTGGTTAAACGGAACTCTGATAATCCGAGTGCTTACCATCCGATTTACGTATTTTTCGAACACAGTTTGCAAATCTTGTGAGTGTTCTTTTTGAGCAATCACGATTGCTTATTGTTCTCATTTGACTGTCCTTGACGCTACGCTGATTTTATTTCCCCCCCCCCCCCCGCCTTCCTTTGCAGCACTCCTGCTCACCGTCCTGCACGCACGCTTATACATGTACACACACACACTCCTACGTGTATATACACAGGTTTATACACACACATGCACACAACTATACACATGTAACCGCCCAGGAGGAGGGGCAGGTTTGGGGGGACAGGAGCCATTTCTAAAAACAATAGCCCCCAATGAGTAGGGTCTTTTTGCAACTCGTGACTGCGAAACACATAATTTGAATTCAAAATTTCAGAATTCAAGTTTTTTTTTTGGTCTTGGACTTTTTGTACATTTTGATTTTTTTTTTATCACTTAGGTATATCATTGCATTAACAGTGTAGAAATATTTAAAATGCTGTTGTGATGGCTAAATTGGCTTACGAGGATAGAGCTCCGAGAAGCAGTGATGAAATTATAGACCATAGTTGGTACCGTTAAGGGTTCGGCAGTATTTCAAAATTGACACCGGGGAAAAAAACCGTTTTAAACAATTTTTGATGCTGTTAGAAGGCGAGGCGTTACGTTGTTTTCCCTCGGAAATTTTGCGGATTTGAAGTCCTGGAAACGAGGTTTGAAGCGCTCTTGAAGCGTTTTGGCAGAGGAGGGATCTTCTGAAACGTGGCATTTTGAATATTTTCTTATTTTCAGATCGATTAGGAAAAGGAAATAAAAAGGGGGGGGGGTGAAAGAAATAGGTGATTAGCTAATCAATAATCTGCAAGTCCGGATTTGACTGCATTGAATGCTTATGCTCCCTGATTTAACGATATCCTTCATTTAACGATAACTTTTTCTTTTCCCTTGACAATTGTTAAATCGTGGTTATACTGTTTTAAAATTAAGAAACTAAAATTTTTCCCTTCCATTCTTTCTTTCCATTATTAATATAACTTTTTTCCCCGCAGGTGCGCAATTTTCCTATCTTCAATGATAAAAAATGTTTTTGGGAGATATTCTAATCTGCATTATGGGGTAAGGGCGGGGGGCACGGGCGCTGTGGGCCTCTACTCTAGTTACATCACTACGTTATGTTCTTTTTATTAAATTAAAAAACATACTCTCATTTTTTAAATAAATCGTGGAGTAGTATCATTAAAATAAATAAATTAACGATTCTGGGGCATTAACAGTATTGTCACCTTTATATTTATAACGATCTAAAGGGACTACGATGAGCCTGATTATTAAAATATTTTTAATGAGATATTTTCTGAATTTCAAATTAATCTACTTATGTTAAGTTTCCACTGTAAAACTTAGGACGAAAGTCATTGCAATTAACGCAAAGGTAATTCAAACTAAAAGCAATCTCTTCTTTCTTAGTTTCTTCGTAACTTCCAATTCTTTTTTTCCTCAAAGTTCATAAAAATGCTAATGTTCAAATTTGTCATTCCCTCCGAAATTCGATAGCTCAGTCTGAATGGAATTCAAAATTAAGAACGCTCTTCATCAAATAAACTCGTAGTTAATTCGCTTTTAAAAAACTCAAAAAAAAAAAAAAAAGTCGTAAATTCTTTCAAATGCAAGGAATGAATTTTAAAATGAAGAAATGGGCTTGAAATAGATTAAATGTGAAGAATATTTTCTAAGACTGGAAAAGATATTGTACATGTTAATATCTGAGGTCTTTAGTAAAACGTAGAAAGGAATTCATAATAAAAATACACCACACCAATTAAAATTATTAAACATACTATTGAAATCCAACCGCACATGTGTATGCATCTAAAGGTCGATGATGATTGGCTGTTGGGCAGATGCACAAATGTCATGTGACCTTGATGATGGTCACGTGGCAGTGATGACATCTCAGGCTCAAAAAGTCGCCAAATGTTACCATACTTTCCGGATAATTTATGACGCTAAACTTTGCGACGGCTCTTGCCACATTAGGAGTCAGAAAGAGTCGCCAACTTGGCTATAGCTCTTCAGTTTCTTGCCAAGTCTATAGACGTCAAGAAAATATGATGCCATTACTAATATCAGAAACTGTACGCAGCGGCATTTCTCAATTGCATCCTATTTCTTTGCGTGCAGTTTTAGATTGATGCTTACAGCGACTATAGTAATTAGATTGAAAATAAATTAGCTAGAAGATAATCAGAAAGGCTGATAACTGCATCGATCACGAAACGTCTGCCTCCATGCAGTCATTTGTATTTTTTTAGACTGTATTGCAGTTGTTTTTCATTGGATTTTTTTATCTCTCATACTTACTGAGTAAATGATCAGATTTTAAAAGATTGTCACATTCGATCTTAAATAAGCACTCCGCTCAGACTTCATAGGATCTCTAGTGCGCATGCTCATGGTATGTGGAGCATGAGCACAAGAGAGAATCTCACGTCAACTGTTTAGTCGGGGGGCTACGGGGGAAGAAATTGTGATAAAATTATGAAACTTGGCATGTTTGTAGACATTGTCGGTAGAAACATTTTAGGAAGGGGAGGCATTCCAAAATCCCCCCAAACCCTCCTGGCAGCCATCTTTGGTCACGAACCAAAATTTGCGCTTTTTTGTAATTTATTTATATATTTTAATCTTAAATGATTGACTATGTCATCCCATAGGCGTTTAATGGTATGTTTTACCGTTTAAAGCTTCAATAAAAAGTCTAATTTTAAAAATAATTGTAAAAAAAGTGTTTTTTTCTTTTTTAATCGATATCTTTATATAATGAATTCACCGAAGTGAATTTTCCTCTCTTAAAACAATTAATGGTTTATAAATTTAAATACACATAAAACTAGCCTTATATAAAAGTAAATTGCCGATTATCCGATTTTAATTGACCGAACTGTCCAATTATCCGGTCATGATACCCCTCTTTTATTACTGCAGAGGGCACATTAACGAAAATATTTCCCAAGGGTATGAAATAATGCGAATTTGTGGGAAAATTGATATAAAGCCAAGCTTTAATTTTAGAAAATTTCAAGTTTTATTTCAAATTTCCTCTTCTTATTTTTACTGTCACTATTTTGCGTTGATGTTGTAATTCACCGTTATCCGATTGATCCTCTACTTTTTCTCATTTTATGAAAAATATATAGTGTGAAATGACTCCGACAAATAGCTGACTGCTGTTCATCTAGCAACCTTGAAATGAGTATCTAAATTTTCTAGCTCTTTGGCACAGCTTTCTCATCGCACCAGACATTCATTATTTCCTGATGAACTTCATAAATAAGTATACCCTGACCTTAAGTATGTAACATTGAAAAAGACAACTTCATCAGCAACGACTTTCTGACTGAAAGGAGTAATAAAACATCCCCGGCAGGGGGAACTTGAGTTTTTGAGATAAGAGACTGACAATGGTCCGTCCGACAACTGCATGTCCATTTTCTTCAAATCGTCTTTTGAATGACCACAGGAAACGAACTTAATTATAAAAATACGCTAGAGGATTTTTCTAGATATTTTTTTGCTGATGTTCTTTTTCAATTATGGTAGTTTGTTAAATAGCAGGTATTTTGTAGAGACTTCATCATTGGTAGCCGATGTCATTGTTCAGACGTTCCAGTAAGTAATATTTAAAAGGTCCGAGAGTCAGGAAAGATTCATTTTTTCGAAGTCACGTTTTCTCAGAGTCGTATAGTTTACACGTTCAAAAGTGTTATTTTAAATGCATTTATTTTAGGGTTAAAGCATAAAATTTCAAATGGCAAATACCCCAGGAAATGTTGCTTTTGCCAAAAATATTACAACAGATATTGATTGGACAAAATGCATTTTCTGCCAGAAATTAACTCCAGAAAAGCTATTGTGCCCTGCAGCAAACTTAAATGTATCAGATCGGTACCGAAGGTATGAAACAATGTCTGAAAATCTGTCAAAACTGGCAAATTTAGGCGAATTGTCAAATTTTGTAAATGTAGAGAGATTTAAATTTGAAAAATTATCTATATCGGAAACATTTATTGAAAAGAGGGCTAAGTGGCATAAATCTTGCAGTTTGAAATATAACAGTACAGAAGTCAGAAGAGTCAAAGAAAGAAAAAGAAAAGAAAATGTTGAGGAGCACCATCCAAGTGAACATTTTGAAGAAAAGTCTTCAGTTCGACAGAAGAGAAAGAAATGCATTGTTTCGTTTCCAGATCTGTGTTTCTTTTGTGATAAACCTGGTGAAAATGGACAGGAGTTACATCAAGTTCTAACGAAATCAGTAGATAGAAAAATAAGAGATTGCGTATCGCAAAAAGGAGACAGTATATGCTGACTGCTAAGTTGGCTCAAGGTGACATGATAGCTCGAGAATGCAAGTACCACCGTCTCTGCCTTGTGAAACTTTATAACTCATGCAGGACAACAAATGATTGTTCTGAAGAAAATAATCATTCACTAATAGAAGGAATTGCCCTGTCTCAAGTAATTTCTTACATACAAGATGTTAGAATTAACAAAGGTTATAAGTACCCAGTTTTCAGAATGCCTGTTTTACTTAAATATTATTCTGAACGAGTAGAAAAGTTATGCTACTTACATAATTTACCAATAGAAAATATATCTGCTAATGATGTTCACAATACTAGACTGAGAGAAAAGATATTATCACACTTTGGAGATATGCGCGCAGAAAAATCTGGTAGGGAATATGTTTTAGTTTGTGAAGGTGCTGTGGGTGAATCACTACGAGTCTCCTGTGCTACCAGTTTTGAAGATGCTGTCGCAAGTGACATGGTGACGAATTCCATTAGGAGACGCATTTCAAAGTCAACAGTTAATTTCAATGGCGAATTTGAAGAGTCAAGTCAACAAGAAGCTATTAATCCTCTTCTTCAGTCATTTATGAACAACTTGTTATATGGTACTTGCAATATTGATGGTCCACCTTCTCAACTATTGCTTACAATTTGTCAGTTGATAGTATTTAATATGCATACTTCAAATAAAGAAACAAAACAAACTATCAAGCTAACAAGGAACCACCGCTACCGGTTTATTTAGCCATGAAAGTTCATGCACAGACTAGAAAAAAAGGGCTTGTTGACATGATGCATAGTTTGGGTCTCTGCATTTCTTACCCAAGGCTTCTAAAGATTTCAACTGAACTCTGCGAAGCATCAGTGAAACGGATTGATAAATATAAAGCTGCCTTTCCCCCACATTTTAGGACAGGTCTTTTTACAACGGCTGCTTATGATAATCTTGATTATAACCCAAGTAGTACAACTAGCAATGAGTCTTTCCACGGAACTAGTATTTCAATGTTTCAGCATGTGTCATTTCAGAAGCAAGGTTCAAAAATTCCTTGTATATTTCCGAAAATATCATCTTTAAAAACGGTTCCTCAGTTACCACATCATATATCATTTGTAAATCCTGCATATCTGCTTGTAAAGGAACCACCACAACCTGTTTTTGATTGCTTAAAAAAGTCAGACCTGCTTCCCATAGAGAATAAATTAACAAATGAATTCTCGGAAGAACTGAAATGGCTTGATACCATTTTGTGCAAAGATTCTCCAGAAAAAATGTCTTGGTCGGCATTTCATGCATCTTTCGAAAGCAAAAGTGTTCAAGCATCGCTCGTAGGATTACTTCCTCTGTTTAGTGAGAACTCTAAAAGTGTGGCAATGATGATACACGGTATGAATATTGTTACAAATCCTGTAAATAGTAATTATTGTAGTAACGTAACCTGTAAATAGTTTCCCGTAATGAATATACAACCCCTTAACATATGGCCCAAGTATACAACCCCCTATTCTTTTTTTTTCTTATTTCATTCACTGATTTTATCAATGGAAGTGTAGTTGTAGAACGTCGTAGCATTTTCTGGAATATTTGAGAGATTTCTTTTCGGTATATATAAGCCGTTAGCGATGGATAAACAGTTAGTTTCGATTGAGGATTTCGAACTGAGAGTGTGTATTTGCTCTGTTTATAGCGAGGCATTTCGCTGTGTTGTTTTCGTATTTGGAAGTAAATACGTGTGTAAACGTTGAGTTTACGGTGTTGTGTGATAATTGCTTAATTGCTGATGAATAATTTAGCAGTTGTTGAAGATCTTTCCTGTACATAGTGTAAATAAATTTCCTGTGTTTTTATCAAGAACTGTGTCTTCATTTCAAGAAAGTGGAAGTCGCACCGAATCCGTTACAATATTATACAACAGAGTACAAATTTTCTAAACCCAGGCCAAGCTGCTGTTATTGCTATGGATCAACCATTATATGCTCTAGCTAAAACTATTCAGTGGGTCTATCCAAACAGATATGGTGAGGACAAAATGTTTATAATGTTTGGATCCCTTCATATTGAACAAGACATTCTCAGAGTTCTTGGAAAGTTCTTAGATGGTAGCGGATGGATTCATATGTTAAATATTGCGAGAGTTGCAAATTCAGGAGCAGCTGAATCATTTATAAAAGTCTCAAACATTGCTAAAACAAGATTGATGCATCAAATAACTGCTGCTACACTCTATCAACTTATGTATGAGGCTTACGAAAAAGATTCACTCCGATGTGATACAGACACTTTTAATCGAGAAGCATTCAATATTTGGAAATCCGAAAAAGAAAGAACCATCCCAATGTTCAAATATTGGAGCACCGTACTAAAGCTTGAGCTTTTGATGTTAACGTTTATTAGATCACAACGTTCAGCTAACTTTAGTATATTTGTTGAAACATTGAAGGAGTTGATTCCGTGGTTTTTTTCATTTGATCACTATAACTATGCTCGATGGTTACCAATTTTTATAAAAGATCTTCTTCTTTTACCCACAAACCTTCCGGACGTACACGAAGCCTTCCAAGAAGGAATGTTTGTCGTAAAAAAGACAATGAATGTATTTTCTGCAATTGGATTGGACCATGCACACGAGCAAAACAATGCCATCGTGAAAGGAGATGGTGGTGCTATTGGTTTACTCACAGATCCAACTGCGCTAAGAAGATGGATGTTGGCTGGTCCTGAAATTGCTGATTTGATCGCTGATGAAAGAAAAGCTGCACATGCACCATGAAGAAACGTCGAGTTTTCAAAGCATGTTTTCAAGAAACGTAGTTGCTCTGAAGAATCAAATAGCAGAATATGGAAATCCATTTTTAGAAACATCAAAATAATTGTTCTCATTGGAAACAAATATTGCCGTAGACGAAGAATGTGTGGAGCAACTAATGAAGATTGAGCAAGTAGGAAAAGAGCAGTACAACCAATTTATAGAGGAAAGAATTGTGACTCAAAAAGTTACTACATATTCACGAATAGAAAAGAATAACTTTTTATTCTTTCGTTCTCCCAAAAAAATAAGTAAGTCTGCTCTTTTACTGAAAACGTTAAAATCCGATGTAGATCTGTTTTCAAAACTATTCATTATTAGCAATACAAGAAATTTAAACCTAGATGACTTCTTTTCTTATTAAAATCAACCTCATCCTCCGTCGATTTCTATAAAAAGTGCTCTTAGAACGGGAAATAAGTCTAGTCTCGTACATTGCTTGCTTAATGAGTTAAGTAATGATATTCTTATTGATGAAGGCGACTCGAGAGAGGACGAAAATGATTTGAGTGGTGATGATGAAGATGAAATTAATGAATGCCAGTTTAAAGATAGTGCAATAGATATACAATGTGACGCTATTGTCTACGATGGTTCTGCTATCGTTCACATTAGGCAACCTAGAACAGAGAAAACTTTTGGGGAGTATCTGATTTCTTTTCAGAATTTTATTGCCTCCGACAAAAAGAGATTAAGAGTAAGAAGAATTGACATCGTCTGGGATACCTAAAGCAAACAAAGCACGAAGGCATATGTAAGACATATAAGAGGAACAGGAGAAAGGTATCATGTTAGAGAAAATAGTATGCTTCCTAGGAACTGGTTTAGTTTCCTACGCAATGCAGACAACAAGACAGAATTGTTCTCTATGATTGCACAAAATGTAACATCTTTGAGGGTGTTGTGAAGGTTTATAACAACACCCTAATTTTGTATAAGAATTTGACTCCATTATTTTATAAAAATCGACAAAACTTTATTTACATCACATATACTTCAAGAAGTCGTCATTTTTATTTTCTCAAGACCTAATTCGTGGAACACGATCTCGTGCGTCTTTTTCACTTTTTTTAATTACGTGTTGCCATTCGGCAGTTTGTGTTAAATAGAAATAAGATAATTAAATTTAAGAATTAAAAGACATTAAAAATATGGATGAAAATATAATACTGGAGAATTATCATTACGTGGTAATAATTTTGACTGAGAAGGGCACTTCAGTACCCCCTTCCCAGTAATGATGATAATAAATGCATTGCCGAAAGTCACGCATTAACCACGAATGACATGTCCATAATTCTTTGGAAGTGAACTGTTCGTCCATATTTTGTCCTATATGAAGTTTCTTCATCTTTTTTACGCATTTCTTCTTCTGGTTGGTTAACATTGTCCTTGTCAGCAGACAGAAATGCTGGTTTTAGCCTGTCTACAGACACAGTGACATTTTTCCCTTTTATCATTACTTTGAACACTTTCGCGCCGCGCTTGATGACTGCATAAGGTCCGTTGTATGGCGGCTGAAGACTTTTCCGCACCCCATCATTTCTGATAAAAACATGGGTGCAAGTTTTTAAGTCTTCACTGTAAAAACGATTCAGAAACGTTCCTGGAAAGTAATAGGCAGCTGATGTGCCCAATCTATGGCAGTAACATGCCTTGCAAAACCCAGGAACGTTTTCCGTTAAAACTCAGTAACTTTCCTGAAAAATCCAGAATCTTCCCGTTTAAAGCCAGTCGTGCCATTGGAACTTTAGAATAATCTTAAGTAGGAATAATATAAAAGCTTGGAACCTTCCTGATTTATCAAGACAGTTCCAAAAACAATATCGTCAACATGGCCAAAGCTAAGCCAGAATTGCTTATAAGTATCAAGCATCTCACCTGATTGCAATTCTTGCAAAGCTACGTAGTCTATACTTAATAGCTCCCTTTGGGAGTTTAGTTAGTATAGACGAGCCGTATTCGCACAGAAGCCGGCACACCTTATAAATACTCTCAGTGATTCTTTAAACTGGAAGCTAAAAATATTTTTTACAACAGAGAAAAGTCTGCTTTTGAACAACTTGCAGCAATTCAGGAAACTTTTTGACAAGGATACTTGATATTTCCAGGAAGTGGGTAAAAACCGTTGAAATCCCGAAACGTTACACGGAAAAAGTCAGTAACGTCTCGGAATTTTTTTACAGTGTTGTGATACGAAAGGCTTAATATTAGAATGTGATTTTGTCGGTAAAGGAGCAAAATCGTGAAATATATCTCTTAGCTTCTGTATCATAGTTTCAGGGCTTTTTATAACCGAATGTTCATCGAAAAAATTTCCTGGAAGTCGAAGTGAAGTTCCATAAACAAGTTCGGCTGGTGAAACATTCAGATCCGTTTTAATTGCTGCACGGAATCCTAGGAGTATGGTGGGAAGAACTTCGGTCCATTTTTCATTTCGTCGAGCTTTTAAAGCACATTTTAATGGTCGATGCCAGTTCTCAATAAGACCATTTGATTGAGGATGGTATGGTGAAGTTCTTATCTTTTCGGCACCAATGAATCGAGTTAATTGTCGAAATAGCTCAGACTCAAATTGACGACCTTGATCTGATGTAATTTTTTCTGGACAACCAAATCTTGAAATCCATTCAGACATCAACGTCTTAGCGACAGTTGGTGCTGTCATATCACAAATAGGATATGCTTCTGGCCATCGCGTTGCCCTATCAATTACCGTTAAGCAGTAATTCTTTCCTTCAGATTCTGGTAGTGGTCCTATTAGATCAATGTGTATATGGGCAAACCTAGATGTGTTAATATCAAATTTTCCTTCTTCAGTTTTAGCGTGCCTGAAAACCTTTGATCTTTGGCAGTTTAAACACTCTTTAACCCATACTTTGATATCCGTAGCCATTGAAGGCCAAACAAATCTCTGCTTAATAAGCTTAGTCGAACCTTTTATACCTGGGTGTGTTAAATTATGTAGGTTTAAAAAAACTTGTTTACGAAAACTTTTTATTAGAAAAGGTCGTGCTTTTCCTGTAGAAATATCACAAAATATTTCAGTTTTTGAATCAGGCATAGTAAGTAATTTTAATACTAAATTAGATTCCTTATTTTCTAAAGCAGATTTAAGTTCTAAGTCAGATTTTTGTTCAACACCTAACTTAGCGTAATCTAGCGAAGTAGGAAATTTAATTGTACTTATTCGAGAAAGGGCATCGGCTGCTTCATTTGAGCTACCTTGCAAATATTCAATGTCAGTTGTAAACTCAGAGATAAAGGATAACCATCTACTTTGCCTATTTGTGTAGGTATCTCGTTTATTTTGAAAAGCAAATTTTATTGGTTTGTGATCAGTGTATATTATACATTCTTTCGCCTCGATGAAATGTCGAAAATATTTTACTGATTCATAAATGGCTAATAATTCCCTATCAAAAACCGAGTATTTTAACTGAGCAGTATTCAGTTTTTTTGAAAAAAATGCTATTGGTTTCAACCCTTCTTCAGTCTGCAGACTTAAGGTTGAACCAATGGAGAAATCACTAGCATCAGTGTGTAATGTTAACTGCCCATCCTGCGAGGGAAAGACCAATGCAGGGCCAATCAAACTTTGTTTAGCTTTCTCAAATGCGTCATTCAAAATTGGAGACCATTCAATAGGAGTGCTATCATTCTTTTTACATCCTCTTATTTGATCTGTTAAAGGGGTAAGCAGTCTTGCTGCATGTTTAACAAATCTTCTAAAATAATTTATTAATCCAATGAATCGTCGAAGCTCTGATATTGTTTTTGGCTTAGGATAATTTTGAATGGTTTCAACTTTTGATTTTAAAGGTTTAATTCCTTCAAAAGAAATATCATGTCCTAAAAATGATACTTCAGTTTGAGCAAAAACACTTTTGGAAATATTCACATTTAAACCATATTTGGCAAGCCTACCTAATACAATTTTCATGTGTTCTAAGTGTTCCGTTTCATTTTCGGAAAAAAATAGTATGTCGTCTAAATAAGCAACAGCGAAGTCTACATTTGAAAGTGCCTCGTTAATAAATCTTTGGAACGTATTTGCTGCACATTTTAAACCGAAATTTAAATATAAGAACTCAAAACTACCAAACGGTGTGGTAACTGCAGTTTTTTGAATATCATCTTTGAAAACTGGAATATGAAAATATGCCCTAACAATATCGAGTTTAGAGAAAATTTTCTTGCCGTGTAAAATGTTCGTTACATCGTGTATGTGTGGCACAGGGTAACGGTCAGGCACAGTGACCGAATTTAACCTTCGATAATCACCACAAATACGGTAAGATCCATCCGCTTTTGGTACCACGTGAATAGGAGAAGCCCAAGGAGATTTTGAAGGACGGCATATTCCTTGATCCATAAGGTATTGAAATTCTTTTTTAACTTCGATTAATACCTTTGGATGTAAACGTCGGGACTTAGAAAATAAAGGCGGTCCTTTTGTTTCTATATAATGGACAGTATCGTGACTGACTGGTTTTTTGAAATTTGGGATAGGATTCAATAACTCGGGAAAATCTTTAAATAATTCTTTGTACACCATATTATCCGAGACTAATTTAATTCCACTATATTGAGTTTTAGTTAACTCTCCCTTCGTTGTCAAACCAGTGACTGAATCAATTAATCTCGACTTCTTTAAATCTACTAGTAGTGAAAAATTTTGTAAAAAATCTGCTCCTAGAATTGGGCAAGAAACATTTGCTACAACAAATGGCCACTGATATATTCTACGCAATCCCATGTTGATATTTAACACCTTGTGGTCGTACACAGCTATTTTTGAATCGTTCGCAGCATACACGTAAATGATGGGAGTTTTTGCTTTGAATGAAAAATGGGCAGGAATGCAAGAAATATCACTGCCACTATCAACCAAAAAATTTAATCCCGTACTTTTATCCATTATGTGTAATCTACACTGTTTATGTGCTGCTATGTCAGGGTAAATATCGTTATTAGACATAGCAGCTATGGCAAGTTTTTTTTGAACTGCATCATAACTGCATGGTTGGCGACATTTAAATGCTTTATCGCCGAATTTTTCATGATAAAAACAAAACTCAGATGTATTTTGATTATCTGAGGGTGTTGGAACTCGTCTACTCCTAGATTGGGACCTATATCTATGATTACTACGACCTCTTGAAAATGAACGTTTTGATACCATTTTAGTTAATTCAGAAACTCGTATGGTTAAATGCTCAATTTGATTTTGCAAATTTGATATTTGCGTCGTTTGTTCACTATGTTTTAGTGTTTCTGAAATTTTGCAAACTGATGGCTCCATTTTTATTTCATGAATTTTATCAGCTAAAATGGACAGTTCAGTCAACTCTGAAGTTGATGCTGATAAAATGGCTTGAATATTTGTTGGCAAACGCTCTAACCAAATGGTTTTTAAAAATTCGTCAGTAATTGAATTTCGTGAAAGTTCTTTCATTTGCCGAAGTAAAACAGATGGTTTTTTATCACCTAATGTAAGTTCACACAAAAGTTTCCGTATTTGGCTTGATTGCGAATCGGAAAACTCTTTAACTAATCTATCTTTTAAAGCTTGATATTTATTTCCCTCTGGAGGAGCTATAATTAAATCCGTAACAGCGCTAAGTGTATCTGCGTCAATGGCGGATAACAAGTAGTTATACTTCGTCTCATCATTTGTTATACGTGAAACATTGAAACTAGCCTCCACTTGAATAAACCAAACTTTTATATTACTTTTCCATAGTGGAGGTAATCTGGTTGCAACTCTCAAAACTGAGTCACTTTGTACAGTATTATTGGTAAATTCAACATTATCTAAACTTTCTACCGACATTTTAAAATTTAACTGAGAATTTACAAGTAAAATAAACAAATGCAATTAAATTAAAACAAAGAAAAATTAGTCAAAGATAAAATTTATCTTTACACGAAAATAAAATTTAGGCCAGAGCATTTCCCTTCAAGTGAATGACTTTAAGTGAAGAGCATACCATAGAATAAAGCATTGTCCGTCTTCTTTTTCTTTTCCTTTTTTTCTTGTCCAAAACGTGGGTCACCACTGAGGGTGTTGTGAAGGTTTATAACAACACCCTAATTTTGTATATGAATTTGACTCCATTATTTTACAAAAATCGACAAAACTTTATTTACATCACATATACTTCAAGAAGTCGTCATTTTTATTTTCTCAAGACCTATTTCGTGGAACACGATCTCGTGCGTCTTTTTCACTTTTTTTAATTACGTGTTGCCATTCGGCAGTTTGTGTTAAATAGAAATAAAATAATTAAATTTAAGAATTAAAAGACATTAAAAATATGGATGAAAATATAATACTAGAGAATTATCATTACGTGGTAATAATTTTGACTGAGAAGGGCACTTCATCTTGTTCTGCTCTTGATGATGTGACAGTAATTTCCACGAAAGAGTCTGACATTCTTTCAAACAAGTATTTGAATAAGACATTTCTTGCTCCATCAGATCACGAGGAAGCTGATTGCAGGATCTTCGTGCATGTTTTGGATGCTGTAGAAAGAGGACACAGGAGCATATGCGTAAGAACTGTTGACACAGACGTTGTCATTTTAGGCATATCATTTTTCTCTGAACTGTACAAAAGGGGACTAAAAGAAATGTGGCTTGAATTTGAAACTGGGAAACACTTTCAACTTATTCCAGTCCACCACTTAGCGCACAAATTCGGTCCACAAAAATCAGTTGCTCTAAGAGGATTTCACTCATTCTCAGGATGTGACACGACATCTTTTTTTGCAGGTCGAGGAAAAGTGACAATGTGGAACAGATGGAAAGACTATCCTGATGTTACTGACGCATTTTTATACTTATCTCAACCTCAAAACAACATCCCTGATAAAATCTATCAAATTATTGAGCGCTTCATCATTCTTTGCTACTCATCTTCAAGTAACTTGCAGTCCGTAAATGAGGCAAGAAAATATTTTGTCACGAGCGGACAAAGATCGATGATCAACTTGCCACCCACAGCTGAAGCCCTTAAGCAACATATTTTAAGAAGTGCTTATCAAAGTGGACATAAATGGGGTACTATGTCTAAGAAGGTAGCCTTACCTTCAATTTATGATTGGGGTTGGACAGTAATTGATGAGAAGCTCGTCCGTACTTGGTCGAATTTGCCCGAAGTATCAAATGCATTAAGCGAATTTACCTCATGCAAGTGCAAAAAAGACTGCTCTAAAAAAACATGCGGATGTTTCAAAAATGGCCTCATCTGCACACCAATGTGTAAATACTGCAATGGAAAATGTCATAATAACAGTGTAAACTACTTGTAAGTTTCAAACGTTTAAATCATCTTGTATATAATCATTACATTCTATTACTTACTCAGATTTATATTGCAATTTCATAGCAGCTTTTGTAACGGTGGGTTATTTTTCAATAAATAACAATTTGATATTGTTTACTTTATTAACATAGCATTAAACTTCTTACTGCAGTTATTAGACTTTTGTCTTTCATCGTTTAAAACTATAGAACATACCTATAGGTATAAAGAATAGCTATCAATGAGAAAACTTACACCTCAGTTTATACTATTTGCAGAGCAATAAAATTGTTAGTTAAATTATAAATGCAAATTGTTGTTTCGGATTTCTGCGGTTAGGATTACTGGGGATCGGATTATTGGATTTCTACTGCAACTGACTTATTTTTCTTTAATATAGTGGTTTAAAGTACATAATAAACCATTCCAAATTTTTATCAGTCAATTTTAAAAACATACGTTCGGATTGTCGAACGTTTCAGATTTCTGGGTTTCGGATTATTGGAGCTCTACTGTAACTGACTTATTTTATTTTAATACAGTGCTTTGAAATACATAATAAACCATTCCTCAAGTGATTCCGAAAGAAATGGTTAAGATTTTGATTAGTTTAAATTTTATTTAAAAAAACGAAATTTTTATAGTTTATTTTAAAATTAAGAAGTTTCAAGCTATTTTTATGGACTCCCAACTTCAGAAAGCATAACAGAACTCCCAAAAGAAGACACAGTGGAAATGTTTCTTAAAAGAAAAAGAAAAAGTAATTTTGGATTTTTGAACCAAAAATGGCCGCCAGGGGGGTTTGGGGGGGATTTCGAACTGCCTCCCCTTCTAAAAAATTTTATTAATGCATTGTCTACATGCATACCAAGTTTCATGATTTTATCACAAAATGCAGTTTCCGGCTCTGTTTTCTACCATAGCCCCTCTACTAGTTGTGCTATTTCGAGTTGCCTATCCTAGACGTGACCATTGACGTCGCTACGGGGGGGGGGGGGGGAGGGCGGCGGTCCGCCCGGATATCACTCGTCTTGGGGGTGACACCCAAACTGGAATTGCAAGTTTTTCAAAAATGTAAAGCTTAAGTGCATTTTTAAAACTTCAAATTTGAAAATTTTCAGGGGATGACGCCCCAAATTACCACCCATGCTAGAAACGCCACTGACTCAACGTTACCACTTCAAAATAATTCATTATAAAGCATTACACCGCTATTGAAGCAAGTTTTTAGCGTAAATATAGAGACATCCTTTTGCTACGAATCCCCCATGAACGGTTTTGCATCATGTTTTGTATGTGGACATTGAGTATGAGTATTGAGTTCTGTGCTCTTGGCTCATATATAAAAATACGTATTTCACATGACATGAAAGGCTTCATTTTATTCCACTGATAAACAAACATTTAGTTAAATGAAACATTTATAGTGTTTCTAGGGTATTTTTTGACGCCGATTTCAAATATTTAATCAGAATTTTTCCATCACCCACAGTTTTTGAGTAATCATAGGTTTTAAGTGAATTTTTTTTCCCTTGCTTTCTTATATCACGTAAAATAATTAAAAATTAAAATCCTGTCATAAAGACACGAAATGTGGAGATAGTCAGGTTTGCTGATACCGTAGAAGCGGGTGACTATGGTACAGTTTTAGTACATTTCTGACTTAATTACTCTACATTCATTCAGAAAAAAAGAAGTTGCGTTATTATTATAGTTAAGGATCTTGGCTTTCGATTCCGACTCTGAAATAATTTGAAACTTTACCTGCACTCCCACCAGAGCAATTTTTTTTTGTACTATTTTCACCCTCCCATTGCAGGTGAGAATGGTACAGCACATGTTTCAACGTTTTCATATAGGTTTTGTGGGTTTGTACCATACTCTACCTCTCTTATATTTTAACGGGAGAGTTGTAGATGTACACTGTAAAAACGATTCAGAAACGTTCCTGGAAAATAATAGGCAGCTGATGTGCCCAATTTCTGCCAGTAACATCTTGCAAAAACGAGGAATGTTTTCCGCTAAAATTCAGTAACCTTCTTGAAATTATCCTCAAAAACCTAGAAATCTTCCCGTTTAGAGCCAGTCGTGTCTCTACAACTTCAGAGCAATCTAAAGTAATGATAGCATAACTCCATAAACTGTATTAGAATCACGGCTGATGCTAAGCCCGGAATTGCACGTAAAGTATCAAGCATCTTACTTCATTGCAATTCTTGCAAAGCTACGTTGTCCAAAGACTTATTCGCTCCCTTTGAGAGCTTAATCAGTCAGGACGCACAGTAAGTGATTAAAATGTCGATACAATTTATAAATACTCTCAGTTAATCTTTAAACTGGGAGGTACAAATGTTTTTTACAACGGAGAGAAGTCTGCATTCCTGCAACTTGTAGCAATTCGGAAAACCTTTTGACAATAATACTTGATATTTCCAGGAAGGGGATAAAAACCATTAAAATCCCGAAACGTTACACGGAAATACTTAGTAACGTCTCTTATTTTTTTTACAGTGTAAGTTCTGCTGAAAATTTAACTTTGGAGAGTCAGGTGCATCATAAAATCGAGATAATACAAAGGCTCTTTTTTCTTTATAATTTTTAAAGATGGATACCAAATCTTATCATCCTTTTCAGGCCACTGCCAAAACCAACCTCGCTCCAACATTGTTGAAACATCAAACTCAATTGCATCTACATTCGTGATTTTTCCTGGGTAATTTTTCCCCTGATAACACAACTCACCCACCAAAATTTCGACTAAACACTGTACCACACTCACAATCCAAATAGTAAACTTTACACATTTGTAACTGTAGCAACATCAAAATATTTTATTTTTGAATGAAAATTGCAGTTAACTTTCTTTATGTAATATGACAGCGAAAGGTAGGGTAGACCGACCAGTGAGTGAACACCACCCAGTGAATGAACAGCGCGTCATTAAAAAAAAAAAAAAAAAAGCTTCCAAAAAAAATTTTCTGAATAAATTCACTACAAAAGCGTTCTTTATTGATATTCTAAGCTATCTGACACCTGATTGGTTACTTTGGATACGTATTTTTTTCCTGGAAAAAACTTGAAATTTTTACTGCCGTGAATCGTTCTTTCTCTCTTTCAAAATAATAAGGCTGGTTTCGTACTAGCAATTATTTTGATACATATTATTTTTATTAATAAACTTTATTTTTTAACTCTACGAAAGAAAAATTAAGTATACATATTTAGGCTATGGATTTAAATTGTTTCAG
This sequence comes from Uloborus diversus, assembly GCF_026930045.1. Taxonomy (NCBI): domain Eukaryota; kingdom Metazoa; phylum Arthropoda; class Arachnida; order Araneae; family Uloboridae; genus Uloborus; species Uloborus diversus. The sequence goes on along the minus strand of NC_072738.1, from coordinate 46,611,969 downwards.
TCAATGCAGAATGCGTAGATTTTCAGGTAGAGGGGTGTTCAGTCACTGGGTACGAAAAATTGCGAAAACCCAGTGAATGAACAATGGCAAAATTTCTTTGGATTTAAAAGGAATTTGAAGTTTCTTTGAGACATTTTCATTTTCGTACTTTTTTGTAATGCAGATAGTTTTATATGCTTATTTATTTATGTATTTCATTATATATTTTCTTTATTTTTGTCTTTGCAAACAATGCACTTTTTACTGAGTTTTATCTTTTATCTATCTATATCTCTATCTGTATATTAACCTACCTACCTGCATCTATCTTTCTATATCTTTATCTCTCTTGATGGATAGACAGGTATAGATAGGGAGATAGAAATATATATACAAAGAGAGAGAATAGATAGGTAGATATGTATGAATGTTTGTATATAGATAGATAAATAGATAGAGGAAGATATAGAGATAGATATATAAAAAATAAGAGGTAAATAGATATATAGGTAGATAAATATAGAGATAGAATAGGTAGATAAATAGATCGATAGATTTATTGATAGATAAATATATAGGTAGTGGTTAATTGATAGATAGGTAGACAGAGAGACTGATATAGAGATGGATAGTAGATATATAGACAGGTAGATAGACCGATAGATATAGATAAGTAGATATATTGATAAGGAGATAGTTAGATAGATAGGTAGATAGATAGACAGGTAAAAAAACAAGTAGATAGATAGATAAATAGATTGATTAGAATAATAGATTGGTAGATATTTAGATGTACAGACAGATAAATAGATAGATAGTTAGGTAGATAGACAGATAGATAGATAGGTAGACAGATAAGTATATAGGTAAGTAGATAAGTAGATATATAGATAGTTAAGTAGATAGATAAGTAGGCAAATCGATCGATAAGTAGATAGATAGATAGATAAGTAGATAGATGGATAGATAGATAGATAAGTAGATAGTTATATAGATAGATAGATAGATAAGTAGGCAAAACGATCCATAAGTAGATAGATAGACAGATAGATAAATAGATATATAGATAAGTAGATAGATCGATAGATAAATAGATAGATAGATAGATAAGTAGGCAAATCGATCGATAAGTAGATAGATAGATAGATAAATAGATAGATAAGTAGACAGATCGATCGATTGATAGATAGATAAGTGGAAAGATAGATTGATCATTAGGTAAGTATATAGATAAGTACATAGATAGATAGATAAGTACATATATATAGAGAGAGATAGATAGATAAATATATAGATAGCTAGATATAGATAAGTAGATAGATAGATCGAAAAATAGATAGAAAAGTGTATTGATAGATGGATAGAGATATAAAGAGATAGATATAGATAGATAGATAGATGTAGATCGTTATATAAATAGATAGATAGATAAATAGATATAGATAAGTTATATAGATAGATAGACAGATCTCAAAGAAACTTAGTTTCTTTTTTGAATCAAAATTTATCATGTTCATTCACTGGACCAATTTGTGTTCATTTACTCGTTCGAGGTGTTCATTCAGTGGGTCGTTGTGCCATTTTTTCTTTAAACTCCTAAAAAAGTCGGAAGCGGTACCATTTAAGTTCCGCGATTTTTTAGAGATATATTTACATAGATCAATTAAAATGTTTTAACTATCACGATCTGTATAGTATAGAATTTAAAATTACTAGGATTTTTAAAAAAATGAAATTGTGCTTAACTGTTCATTCACTGGTCGGTCTACCCTACACACGAAATTGTGATTCCTTTTGCAGTAAAGGTCCAGCCACATAAATTTCCAAATTACCCACAAACACGTAGCAACAGTTGCTCTCACCAAAAATAAATTCACTATCACCAAGTTATTCGTCTGGAGGGCCTTTTTGACAGTGATAACAACTGTCTCATTAACAGAGTCATATTCAATAGTTCTATTGAAACTGGGTTAGCCCATAGTGCACTATGAACGCTTATTACGTCAAAACTGGGGTTTGTATCATTTTCACCCTCCAAACCATTTTCACCCGCTTTTACGGTACTGCAGTGGTAACTTGGTAGTCAGTCTTAATGGCACTCGTTTTCGTGATGTAGGCTACTTGAATAGAATCCTTTTCAGTGTTTTTATATTTGAATTAAAAACATAAAGAATTTTACAATTCTACTCTAAGAAAAATACTTTAGTGTACTATAATAATATTGGCAGTGTAATGAATATGTTTGTATTTTAATATCAAACAGTAAGACTTGGTATTAACTCATTTGAGACTAGTTTAAAAGCTGTACAGTTGCATGCTTGAAACACGTTGCCTTCGGTATCACCATCATATTCAGTTAAAATGAAGGAAACATACAGACATTTGTAAGTCTTTTTTAGGTATAATTTAGTATAACAAATGTTATGAGATAATTATTCGTGACCTAAAGTTAAACTAAACAAATTAACCACTTGGATTTTTGTCCTGTGCGAATGGGATAGCAATAGCAAGAAGAATTAAAAAAAAAAAAAAAAAAAAGACTGGACCTCTGTTATTCTACTGGCTTTTCATATTAAATTAAGCCCTTTCAAAAACTTCGTAAAGATTTTGCAACACTCGTACTGAATTTGAATACGTAAAAACAGAATTTCTACACATTATTGGTGTAAAGCTTAAAAAAACGTATTTTTCGAACAACGTATGACGGTTTAAAACGCTTGAATTAGGGTAACGGCACCAGTAGCAGACATGTTTAAGACATCGCTCTCAGGTGAACTCAATTTTCTAAGCCTTTTAATGTATTTAGACTTTTAAACTTTTTTTTATCTCAAGCAACTACATCTCATCTAACGTTTGGCTGCTTCTGGATCCCAGGATTAATTAATTCTATTTTTATTTGCGGAATTTCGAAAAAACGTCCGACCACCAGTAACAAACACCGACAATTCTGATGATACCTAGTTAGAGATATCATGAGTAATAGACAGAATTTTCCTTTCCTCTTCAAAATGTGCAAAAGTTCTTTATTTTTAGATCTAAAGCCTTATTAAATTCTAATGAACAAGAAAAAAGGGCAGACTCGTGGTAGCTGTTCATAACCTTCCACCACTGCCTTTTAAATAACAACTGGCTCATAAAATTCACTCTGATAACACTAGATGGTTGCACCGTATTCATGGGCCACATTAACATCAGTTTTACCCGCTTAAAATTCTTATAATTTAAATCCGGGAGGGAGTTTTTATCATCATTCTTTTCCATAACATCAAAAATGGCCTACACATGCGTTTTGGAACTTCAATTTGGAAAAATTTGAATGGGGCAGTGTCCCATCAAGGGTCCGGCGATCGTCCCCATCGCCTCTCCCTTGTGTCCCTCCTTATCATGTTGTTGATGTTGTAACTAATATCACTCGGATCACCGAGCGCGAGTAGCAATTACTGGTCGATTTAAGGTAGTGAAAGACGGCTTCCACTTTAACGAGCACCGTTTAGGCGAAAGTCCGGATTAACTTAGACAGCACACGATAGATGGAAGCACCTTCAATCAAAATTTCGAAACTTAGTAACACGTTAGAAGCCGAAACAACTGCTGGTTCAACACTCCCAGAGGCACTGATACATGTGGAGATCTTTATGAATTTGATATATTTAACGTGCCCTAGTCATCATTAGTAAAAGCGGGGGATCTTCGATTCGGCTGACATTGAACCCGGAACTCACCAGTTACGAGCCCGGCGACTTAACAACTAAGTGTTCCCTCGGCCCGTAAAAAGTCATAAAATCTAATTTTACTACCCAGTAACTTTCGGAGAGTTTAGTATTGCACACAATGCTAAAAGTTTTTTATCTTACAAGCATCCATAAGGCAGGGAGTGGAGGAACAAATTTTCCAATGCTGAAGAAGTGAGGTTTTGGTTTACCGAATATCAGACAAAAGTAAAAGAATTTGATTGGATTGAATCATAAGCAGGACTAGATAAAGCTATTAATTAAACTTGCTTTGTCCAGTTTATCCCAGAGCCCACTCTAACAGTAAAATCTTATTGGTTGAGAAAACCTCGACTGTTTACTGTGTTTATTTTGTTCGTCAAAGCGGCTAGGTTGACTGGCGTTATATTTGGATGAACTAAATTTTTCCATCCGATGACAAAAGGTTAAGTAATACTTAAACCTAACAACCCTGCTCTATCCAAATTGCCACTATCAAAAGACGGTAAAGAGAGCAACAACCAATTAGATTTATAGAATGGATGTAGTACTAACTGAAAAGATAACGAGAAACCGGTTTAATGGGCAACAGATGCCTTCCAAATAGACGAGCAAGCGTCCGAAAAGCGCATGCGTGCAAACAATTTTTGCCATAGCCTGATAATATGCAAGCAGCGTTATTCCACAGGGCTACGCTTTTACCAGTTAAATTCAAGATTCGCGCATTCATTGGCGCCCAGTGGTAGCAACTACGAAGTTGTACATCTAGTTATTCCACATCTTGGGCTTATTGCAGGAGTGGGATCTAAGAAGACGGGCTTCCTGCCAGTTTGGAAGCAAGCTCTTTAGCAGTTGCCGAACGCAAAAATAAACAACATTATTTAAGACGCTAAATGTTAATAAAGCTATCAAATTAATTTCTAATCTGAAACTCAAGCAAGCGTAAAAATGATGGTAATGCAAGTAATCCAAATTGTCTTAGCTTTCCATTGAACAAATTCACCAATTTAAAAGTTATTTTTCATTATTTAGGGTTAGTTGGAGTCAACGGAAACATAATCTCAATAATTGAACTTTACATCCTTTGCTTTCTCAAAATGAATTGAGAGAGAAAATTCTGTTCATTATCTCCGAAGTGATTTCTCCCACTATGTTGAGATTGATGTAGGGTAGATAATCACAACCTACACACTCAGTTTAGAAGCTTAAGGCATTCTACACTAAAACCAACTTAAGTAAACTCAGAAGATCCTTTTTGAGTGAAAAGACAGCGTAGCAACATTTGTTCGCCGTAGAAGTGCACCAGTGGTGGCGCTAGGAAGTCCCCGACAGGGTGGCAAACTTGCCCGACAGGGGGGCATAGCCAAATTTTAGTTTGCAAGATTCCCCCCCCCCCCCCCCCCAGAGCCTGATCATCCTGACACTAGATATGGAGCACATTTCTATTTCAGGAAATTCATTTTGTGCCGCCCCTCCCTCCCCCCATTCCAGCTTTTTTTTTATATGTTGAAGCAATAAAATATTTCGATACTTGCGTTTTTACACAACCGTACTAAATTTGGTGGTACCTCATATCACTGCAATATATACATTTAAAAAGTAGAAGAGATATAGTAGTATACGATAAATATGTAAATGTGGTTAAACTTTGCCCGTTGCGGTAAACCGAAAATACCAAAATGATCTATCATATAACTTTTAATAGTAAGTACAGACTAAATTTGGAGCTGTTTTCTGATTTGCAAAGAGATCACACTTTTAAGGCGAATTTTTTATCAACAAATAGACTTTTTCCTTGTTTTGGCATTTGCAAAACTATCAATGATATCATTGTACTCTAGATTCTGAGTGAAATCATTATTTATTTTTAATTAACATGATAAATTAAGGGGATTTTAGGCCCCCCCCCTGAAATCTAAGAGGAGGGGGCCTGTGCCCCACATGCCCCAGCGGTAATCAGGCTCTGCCCCCTCCAATTCAAATGACAAAAATACTAATCATTCTTTGCGTCTAAGAACACGAATTCCCTATAAAAATTAAAAATTTTAAAATAGATAAAATGAAATATGTAGGGGAAAAAATTAAATTTAAAATGAAAAACATGAAACTAGGCTTTTGTGAGCAGTGTCATCGCGAGATCAATAAACTAGAACTGTCTGAGAATCAGAATTTGACGAAAAATCTGAATATGATGTAAAATCATTATAAATGTGTGTTCAACAGAGTTTTATGCAGAGAAAGAAACTTATCAACAGGAATTTAGTTGTGCGTGTAGAAATTAGGGGGGTCCGGGGGTTCTCCTCCGGAAAATTTTCGAAATTGTAGCTCTGAAAACGCAATTTTAGATGATCTTCGGTAATTTCATGGAGAGAAGGGTTTGGGTGCTCACCCCCAAAGAATTTTAAGAAATTGAAGTCCAATAAACGAAATTTTCGTCGATCTGTAATGGTATTTTATAGGGAGTGAGAGTCGAGGTGCACCCCCAAAAAAGTTTTAAAATTGATGCATCGAAAATGCAATTGTAGGTCATGTTTGGTAACGTTAGGGTGATGGGGTTAGTGACCGATTAAGATACTGACGGTTCCTCCCCCCCCCCTCCTTCCGTAATCAAACCTTATAAACACACAAATTTTACGGAGGGAAACTCCAGGGCTCAAGGTTATAGCGGTGCTCATCCACTAGCTCAAAATATTTATTGGGGAGCAGAGAAACTCACATCTTAAGTAAACAAAAGAAGAGTAACTAATATTAAGCTAAAAAATTCAGAAGAAACTTGAGTCCGATGCCTAGCTTTATATTAAAATGAACCTCGCGAGTCAGAACACGCATAAAATTAAATTTATTTATATTTTCTTTCATTATATTATTTTTCCGGGATAGCTTGGGAAAGCATGGAAAAGGGAAAACGATTACAACTACTAAGTTTTGCTAGTGCAAAAGCAGAATCAAGAGAAAAAATTGAAATTTTTTTGAAGAGCCTGGTTTGCTAAAACCCATTACAAGTATTTTATTTGAAAGCAACAAGAAATTGGAAACGGGTAAAAATTTTGCGCTAAAAAAATTAGAAAAGGTGCAAATTTTTACGATTTTTAATTAATTTGTATGGTAATAAAAGTTCTACATTGATTAGGCCTAGCTGGTAGTGGATGGAGCCGGCGAGCAACCGGGGTAATCAGATGAATAATCATGATAGTTTCATAGGGGCCGCAAACATATTTCATTCCTAGATTTTTAAAAATATCATCGTACAAATCACAGCTATTTGGAGGAAAATGTTTGGGCCGCCGAAGCGTGTTTGAAATAGAAAACAAAAGTTAAAATATAGTAAGCGAGATTTAAATTATTGAAATGAATAGTCACACCAGCAGTTCTAAGCAGGACTGCGGAGTCGGAAGAAAAATAACCGACTCCGCAGGGCATTTTAGAACCTTCGACTCTGATTCCACACTAACTGGCAGAGTTGCAGATTTTAAGGGGAAATGATCGACTCCGACTGTTGAATTTTTAAACCGTCGACTTCTGACTCCGACATCTTTACCTCAAAATCAGTCCGACTTCAACTGCTCACCGTTGGTTCTAAGTTTCTGAATGTACTAAACGAAAGTAATGTGTGTGTGTGTGTGTTTGTGTTTTGTGTAATCCAAAAAAAAAAAAAAACGAAACTTGATAATATGATCTGCACTATGCTAAACTCGGTACAAACGAAGGTGAAAAATCGCGAATCTCGTTTTTCAAATTCAATGATTTGCCGTAGTATTCAAAAAGGGCTATTACTACTGTACACTCCCCATTATCCGCGGAATTAGTGGCCCAGGTACCGCGGATAACGAAAGTCACGGATAATGCGAAAAAGGTTTAAAACCAGAGGTAAAGAAGATAGAAATTATCTTTTGCTTGAGAATGATTGTATTGTAAATAAAACGTGAAACGTTTAAAAGAGATGCGGCATTAAAAAATATTTGTATTTCAAGCTCTACAGAACTAGAATAAACTAAAATTTAAATCATGAGTAGGAACTTTCCGTCAATCTAAAACATTCAACAGCTCAGAAGTGAAAACAGTGACCACAACAAAAAAGACCACCCCCATCAGAGAATTCCCAGAAGACCTGTTTTCCTAACCTTTCTCAATCGGAACAGATGATAAGGATAATGTCGTACGCTCCTTCTGGGATAAACTAGGGGTCTTCAGTAAACACATGTGTTTTACCGAAATCAGCTGAACGCTTTCCCTTGAGGCACGTGTCAAAGAGAAGTTGATGAAAATGCATAACGACTTTCACGTTTCTTGAGAAGGAGCACTTGTCGTGGGAAAGGGAAAAAAAATCTGGGACGAATTGATTTCAGATCCGTGTTTTTGAAGAACAAAATTTTTCTCCACAAGGATTAAGTTAACTATTTTTTTTTCCGAGACTTTCGCGGATAATCCGCTCGTGGATAATCGATAGTTTACTGTACTTCAAACAATAAGATTTACACTTAATGTTATTTATAAAAATCAAAACATTGAAAATAACTAAAGCGTCTGGTGGACAAAAATATTGTTTCGGCTCTCCTGAAAAGAGCCAATTTTCACATTCGGTAGTTCAGCATAGTGCCGACGATATTACGCCATAAACAAACCTATTAAGTATCAAAGTAATTAACATTAATTGCACAAGTTTCTCTTGTGTAAGGTTTTTCTTTTTTTTTAAATGAACTATATACCTAACTTTTTTATTTTTCAAATTTTTTGAAGCATTCATAATTCGAAAATGCATAACCATTAATTTCAAACTTTTTATTGAACATGCCAGTTGAAATCTGTCATACTTTCAAATTTTAAGTTTTAATTCACTTTCCAGACTAAGGGGGGGATGTAAATTCAAAGTCTTAGCTCAAAACTTATCTACATGGACCAATTTTGCAGATCTACGGAGTCGGAGGGAAAATAGCCGACTCAAACTCAGGGCTGGATTTAACGGGGCCCTAAGCTATTTTCGGTATGGGGCCCCTTTCTCTCGGTGGTGTAAGAAAGAGAGAGGCATTTTTTTTTTTTAATTTTTTTTTCTCCTTTACTATGTCTGTCTCTTTCATCTGATACATACAGCAATACTTTAATTTTTGTTGATCGTGTTTTAATGTGTTTTTCCTGATGTCCTGTGTTGGATTGAACTTAAGAGGGGAAATGTTATCAAGAAAGTGACACATGACTCCCCTTTAAGTGGAGTACAAAATATTCCCAATTGTAGGGGGCCCCGGGATTTCTTCCCCGTAGGAAATTTTGAAAAATAGATATAAAATTCTGCATTTTGAAGCCTTATAAGATGTAGTTGGAACTACAAAAATATCAGGACAGAAATAGGCAAACAAAACTTTTTTTAAGTTATAAACTCTTTCAAAAATTAAGATACTACACAGTAAAAATTGTTTTTGATTCGAAAAACCATTGACAGCAGTCGACAGAGAGAAACAGCGAGGGAAACGAAAAGACAACTCATTGCTTCTTGCTCACATTGGCTTGCGATACAATTAGTTTTTAATCACCCCTCCAACTCACCGACAAACAATTCAACTCCGACTCCTTTACCTTAAAATCAGTTCGACTCCAACTCTCATTCCGACCCCGCAATCACTGGCAGTGTTACAGGCATTGAGGGAAAATGACTCCGACTCTTGGAATTTTTAACCTACAAATGCCGACTCAGACTCTTTGTCACCAAAATCTGTCCGACTCTGACTGCGCAGCACTGCTTTTTTACACTATTTTAGTACTTGAAAAAAAAGCGTATTAAAAAAAAATAGAATATAACTTGCAAAAAAAAAAAAAAAAACTTAAACAAGATTGAGTCTGGTATCAGTCTGTAAGATGGTTTGATCGATCTCGAAGGAGCAATGTTGACTTTTGAATTGGACTTGGTCCGATCAAATGTTTACAGCGGTCTGGGCTAAGCGCAGCTTTTACTTTAAGTTAGAAACATGAGTTTCGACTACATGATAACATCTGAAGAAAATAAATTTGGAAGCAAAATGTATGTTTTCAATTGCTTTTAACACATGATTTATTTTTTTATTTAATTTTGCCTTTTCCAAAAGGTTCGCCCCTCCCCCTCCCCCAGACATTTTTTCTCAAAAGGAACCAAAACCCGATGTTACCAACCCGACGTTTAATAATCCAATGATTGCTTGGTGTGTTGATTCGCCAAGCCCAATGTTTAGCAAATCATTCTCATTTCTTCTTCATTCCCAACAAAACTATTATGCAGCCTACAAACAAAGTCAATATAAGTTTTTGAGAAAAATGTATTTAAAATGTTAAACATCTATTTGCTTTTATTATATTAGTCCAAAGAATTTTTTTCCTGCATTTAGCATTTGCTGACAAGACATCATTACACTAAAAGATCAAAACATTAAATCTACTTTAGTACACTTTCTTGTATGAGGTAAAAGGATAGTTTACTCATCGATATGTTTTGTTGCAGAATAATCCAACAATAATCAAAAAAGTTGTAAATAACTATAGTCATAACTTACTTGTAACTTCTGAGTGAAAATAAAGTACTTTAAAAGAAATCACTGAACACAATCACTAAAACAAGCGTCTGCACACTTGACATGCTGATGAAGAGCTGTTTAGCGAATGTAATAGAAAAGCAAAAATCTCCGAAGCATGTGTTTTCTCCGATGACACCCCCCCCCCCTCCCCTCTCGTCTCGGCTATTGTCATTCGGTACGTATTTGTCTCGTAACCCGATGACGACGCCTTAAGTCTGACCGGTAATCACCACTACATTCTGTGCAGGGACGGGGATGGTACTCTTTTAGTAAGTGTACACCCTGAGGTCAAAACCAGCTCATCGACACCCTGCATCGACAAACAGAAATGTCAAGGATCAAAACACACCATTTCCCCCGAAGGCCGAAGCAATAGCTATATTTTGTCACCATCTGGACGACGTTATACGGACTCGGGCTAACCTTGACTCAAAGGGGATTGATTTTTTGTTTCCTTTTATATATATATATATATATATATATATATATATATATATATATATATATATATATATATATATATACTATATATATATATATATATATATATATTTATATATATAAAGATACTTCTACTTTTTTCTACTAATTTTTTTTTCGAGTTCATATATGAGAAAATTTTTATCATTTACGATAAACGCGAAAGCAAACAGATTCCCCGACGAAATACTAAACTTTCCCCGACGGGGGGGCAAGACGTTTCCGACAGGGGGGCAATTGCCCCCCCTGCCCCTCCCTTGGAGCCACGTCTGAAGTGCACCGTTACGTGCGAGAAGGTGTGCCTGATCGTTTCCGTAACTGCCGCAGTGACCAGGAATCCATTGTAACTTGATGCGTTTGACTTCTCGACAGACATGGCGAATCAACTCCCGGTACTGGAGGACCTCAACAGATATAGGAGCCCCGGCAGAACCAATGACCTGTATGGCTGCCCGCTAATCCAAGAGTATAACAACCTTTTCAAATTCGAGTAGGAAGTCCAGGAGTTGCTCCTATGCAATACGGATGCCCTTTACCTCTGCATCAAAGGCCGTTGCTTTTTTTTTTTCCGTAGAAGCAGATAAAGAGAAACGTTTGGAAACAATGCCGGAGCATGACGACACATAGCTTACAGAATAGACACCCATCCGTATGCACATGCAACCAATTTTCTTTCGGATATTCAGTATTGATTAGCTCCAAGACGTCCGGAGCCGTATTCTTGAATATTTCAACGTCCGACCCCGATTTAAGAAAACCTTTTTTTTTTTTTTTTTTTTTTTTTTTTACGAATTTCGCGATTTAGCCAATATTTTTTTTTCCCCGACTAAAATGAAGGCAAAATCCCCTATTTACCGAATAATTGTCCCCGAAATAACAAATATTATTTTAACAGCTGAGAAAAAATTTTTTTTTGTTCATTTGAGTTGGGAAATATTGGATTGTTTTCCAACTCTCACATCCATATTATCCGAAGCAGAAAAAAGACTTTTACCGAGGGAACAACCAACGAAAAGTGATTCTGATGCAGAAAGCAATAGTGAAACTCCCATTAAAACTTACTTTTTCAAATGCATTACATGGCCTGGAAACTAAAATCGAATCTCATGCAACAGGCCGCAAAAGACACAGTATTTTCTTCTCACCATTAAGTAGAAAGAGAACTATTTCGAGTCAAATATCAAGGAAATTGTCTAACATCTATTACTTAAAAGTAAAGAATTTTAAATTAACTAGAGTGTAATAAGTCGTGGAATGCGAAATAAAAAGTGTGCACTTTCTAACTATGAATATTTTTGCGCAGTTGCTTATTGGAGGATTTAGGTAAGGTAAGTTCTTTTTTTTTTTTTAATTTCGCACCCCGATATAACGAATAACCCCGATTTAACGTATAAAAGTTTCGGGTCCGGTTTTCCAAGGTTTAGATTAAAATCAACTTTCGAGGGGTCAATGGGTTTCATAATCATGTGTGAATTTTTATGTGGCTCACTTCCTTGCGAAATATCAAAAACTTTTTCAATAAATCCACATACAAATTCCGAATTAAAAATTATTATAGATACACACATATATGATTTATAGCCTATATCACTTCAGACACGGCAAGAAGTTTTTAAATAGGTGCAGTGGTTTCGGAGATTACCCGGAACAAATAACCATACAAAATCCAACCTCTGTCTTTATCTCTACATAGTATAAAAATGAAGTCTCCAAAAACCGTCTGTGTGTTTGAACTCGCAAAACTCGACAACTACCCGGCCGATTTCGCTGAAAGTTTCACAATTTGTTCCTTTAAGTCCTGAGAAGGTTTGCAGACCAGTTCGAAAAACATTCGATGAATTTTTAATTTTTTATTCCAATTTACGTCCAATTTTCACATAAATTCCCGAATATGGGGGAGAAAAAATTACATGCACAAATTAATATTACATATCGCAAGAAAGGGTAGAATATTCCGCGTTCTACGCAATTTGTTTCAATGCTCTAACTTTATTACGGCGGGAGTTATTTGCGTTTTTAACCCTTTTTTTTTAGGCTTAGCTGAAAATTAGGTACTACTTTCTTCATTAAATAAATCAATAAAAAGTGAAGGAATTGTCCCACAGCTTTCTTTTTGACGCCATTCGAAAAAGCAACCTTTTTTACTCCAGATCTAACTCGACCTAAGGTCGAAAAAATAAGCTTTTATCTCGAAAGGAAAAAAAGTTACAAGCCTTTTTAAATCAAGTTTAAGAAATCTAGATTGCATTCAAATTGTCAACCATTTTCTTTCTCATTTTAATTCCTTAAACTTATTTTATTTTGTTTCCATGGTTACGCATTTTAAATCCATCTTTCTGGATTTAATTTCTTAAGAGTATTTTAATATCTGGCGTCATTGTTTGGAAGGAAAATCATGATGTTTTTTTAATTCATTTTTTACGCCTGTTTGTTGAATATACGTCACTTAACACAATTTTTATTTTGAAGGTAGACCGAGCAAAGGCCGGGCAACGCAGCTAGTTAGTATAGATATTAACTACCAGTTTTTTAAACTAGTTGATATGAATATAGTGTAAAAACAAGCAGTGTAGCCTGCATGCATTGCATAATATGTTTATAGTTCAGGAGAGTTTGGGCTAACGCGTTTAAGGCCTGAATAATTGTTTAGAAAGTATGGTGCGAAAGGTACGATGGTGAGACTTATTTTCAGGCATTCCAATTGAGTACACCTGAACAGGGAGTCACACGAATAAAGTAATAATGAAAAAAAGTTGATATAGGTAGCATTCGTGACAGCATATTGAGACATTTTGCAGGCAAGCATTATTTGTCCTCGTGCCCACCCGCTATGGAGATTATAAAGTCTTAATGTCTGCTGAAGTTTGAAAAAAAAAAATGACAACTTTAAAGATATGGCGAGATATTAAAAATTCCACGGGATTTCATCTTCTCTGTATATGGGAAGACATCCATTTGCAAAACATGTGACAGAGAGATGTCTCCCATAACTCACCGAATCACTCGCTAAATTAGGTGATTTCGCTCAAAACCTCGGTCGACTTTTAAATATCATATTTCGATAACGGTGGCGCGAGGGCAAATAATGTATGCTTCCAGAAACGTATTTTACTACACTCTTTTATTGATACCTATTTATTTATTTAATTATTTTCATTGTTACACTATCATGTAATAATGAAGGGCCCAGGTGTGCTTTTCCCTTTCATGTTACGATTTCAAGCTTCATTACTTTTATACCTAATTATCATCGAAAATTCGCAAATCTTTCCCTCGAGAAATACATTTACCCGCTCCTAGACCCGAATTTTTTCCTCAACTGAGTGGAGGGTTCATACCCACTGCGACAGCGATAAAATGCGTCTGTACTTATAGACTTCTGCTAGAGTAACCAAACTAAGAGAGAGGTTTCATCTGTTCCAAGTAACGTCAAATTTCAAACAAAAAACGATCCTCGCCAAGGAGCCACGCGAATAAAGTAAAAATGAAAAATAAATAAATAAGAAATAATTGAAAAAGCATAGTGAAGCATGTTTTTTTAGCTCCTAAATCATTTGCCCTTGTCCCCTCACTATCTAAATATAATGCCTCAAGGTCGGGCGACATTTAAAGAAAATTCGTTTAATTTGTCGTGAAATGGAAGGCTAATCTGGAAACAGTGATGAGAATTGGCGATATCTTTGAATAACTTTAAGACTGTACATTTAAATAAAAAGAGGGGAAGAGGGCAAATTATATTTTCACGCGAAAGAACTTGTCCTACTATGGTCTATCATTTGTTACTTACTTAAATGTTTACTTAGTTTCACTTACGTATGGTTTCCGGGTCAGAACGAAAGTAATTCTTAATGATGGTTCAAAAGCTCCAATTAACTAACGCGAAAGCGTATTAATGCAAAAAGGAATAAGCAATAAAACTCTGGACCTCTGCGACAAACTATATTTCTCGGTTACATCATGCATAAACACTGCAAAAACAATTATGAAACCTTCTTGGAAGATAATGCGCAGCTATGTGCCCTAAGGCCCCTATAGTGGAGGAGCCGATCCATCCGCCATTTTGGAGTAAACTTGATCCAGTGCTTCGTAGCGATAACATTGCTGCTGATGTTCATATTGCTTTAGCATGTGTTAAATTGAGTCAAATGGGTGGTTGTTCGGCTGTTAATTGTGTAAACAGCTCCAAAAAAGGATTTCAGCTCTTCAGATTTCTAGCAGATGCAGAAAGAAAAAAGAAATGGATAAATAAAAGCCAGCGAAATGTGTGACTGGCAGCCTGGAAACGACGCCAACTCTTTCCAAAATTTCGCCAATGTTCACCTTTGCTCTCCGACTCTCGTTCTTAGCTTGGCGAATAATTGCCAATAATGGTAGCTTTCCCTGTTGTACGCTTGCTCCAAAATGGCGGATGCGTCGGCCTGTTCAGTTATAGGGGTTCTAATGTGCTCAATTTTTAAGCCAGCAACACATCTTGCAAAAAACAGGAACATTTTCCCAATAGAATTCGGCAACCTTCCTGACTTGCAATCTTTCTGAAGAATTGAGAACTCTCCACGGCTAATGTTTCAAGAACTATCACAGAAAGCCTAGGCAGGCTTGGTGCCCTCTGATCTAATAATGAAGCTCAAAAAGCATTATTGCTACCGTGCCCAAAGCTAAACTAGAATTGCAAGTACGAAACATTGCACTTGCCTACAGTTTTAACAACGTTACAGAATGAAGAGCCTTATTCGCTCTCATTGGGAACATATAGTCAATCTAGAGCCCCTTGAAAAGGACAGGCTGACTTCTCCGACATTTTGGTTCCAAGACAAAATTGGATCCAACATCCTTTCCAGTATTTATAAATACGTTATAATATTTGCGGGTTGCAGTTTCGTAAAACAATTTATGATAAGTTGAGTAAAATGTCCCATAAGGTGAATCTAGAAAGATAACTTCGTTCACAAATTCAATAAAAATGTATCAGGAAATGTCTGCTGTAATAAACCTTATTGACACACCTTATTTGTTTTTAGTTTGTATTAATTAAATCGTCTTCATCTACAGAATAAAATAATCAAACATCAATCAAGCAACACATCTAAAGCTTTTACACCAGTTTTCTGCATTGAGACTTTTGTATAAATACTGTTCTTTTCGCCCGACAATTTAGGAACCAAAATGTCGGATAAGTCAGCTCCTCTTATATAGGAGCCTTAAGACAATCCGAATCAGAACCATATTGAAGTCGATACGATTTAATAAACACGTTCTTTAAACTAGTAGCTAAAAATATTTTTCAGAACAATGAGAAGTTTGCATTCGTCAACTTGTAGCAATTTAGGAAACTTTTTAACAAAAATACATGATTTTTACAGGAAAATGATGAAAACCTGTAAAAAATCCCGAAACGTTCCACGGAAATAATAAGTGACGTTTCGGAATTTTTTTACAGTCGTGTAAAATAATTAACTGCACATACCTTCTTCGTGTGTTCCCAACCATCCGCCTGAAAATAAAAGATTTCCAAATAAAGCTTCAAGTGGAAGAATTGCACAAAGAGAAACCCATCACACCTTCCCATTCTCTGAGTCGATGAAGTGCTTAAGAGTCTAATATTTCAAAAATTTGTGAGTTTAATGTCGGTTACTGTTCATATAAGATGTTCGTTCTGATTTTCATCTAGTATTATTAAATTTTCTACCGAGTTGATAATCTAATATGTATGATTATTTAACTACTGAATACTATCTAATTCCTTCACAGATGTTTTCCTTCATTATTCTCTATAGTTTGAATTTGTGTCTCCCTGAGTGTCATCTTATGCTTCCCAATTGCACACTTTAACTACAATTAATGTAAATTTATGAAACCGTCCTGCATATTTCCACCTATTGTGACAGTATTTTCCACCAGTTTTTGTCACAAGTGTTTCTTTTACATATAGCGTCGACTTTTGACCCGCTGATATGAAGTTGTAAAACGCCTAAAATGCCGCAATCAAAAGAGATGCGTGAAAGGACAGCAGCAGCTGAACTTGCGAAATGGAAATCAAAATTTTGCAGGGAGATGGTAATTTTGCTTAATAGAACTCCAAATTTTGCCGAGTGATGATTATATTGCGAAATCAGCAGACAAAACTTGCCGAATAAGAAAATTTTGGGCGGTTTCTCGCCGAACACTTTTACTATTTGTGTCTAAGCACTTGTTTACATAGAAAAATGCTTCCCAACCTTTTTATTTTCGAGACCCAAATTACAGACATTTTGATCCCTTCCCGCCTGATCAAGAAAGGGTGCTGATAATCCATTAGAGCATCAAAACTACACATTAAGAAAATTCCGAAATGTTACAGATTATTTACTAGAAAGGTTCCGGGACTTCACGGATTTCCAGCAGTTTCCTGTGAAAATCAAGTATATTTGCGAAAAAATTGCCTGAATTTTTACAAGTTGCATAAATGTGAACTTCTCACTGTTGTGATTTTCTTTTTCGTCTACCAGTGACAAGATAAATTCAACATCTTTATTAACTGTTTTGCTCTAATGAACTCTCACGGCTTGCACAGAAAAGTTATACGTAGACTTGCCAGATTTCTGAAACGTTCATCCGGACACCGGGGTTGCGTTCGGAAATAATCCACCGGTTAAACCGCGTGGTTAGTCCGATGTAGAGCCCCTTGAAAAAGACAGGCTGACTTATCCGACATTTTGGTTCCAAGACAGAATTGGATCCAACCTCGTTTCTAGTATTTATAAATACGTTATAATATTCGCTGGTTGCCAAGTCGTTAAAATAATTGATGATAAGTTGAGTAAAATGTCACTTTAGGTAAATTTTGAAAGATAACTTCGTTTACAAATTCAGCTAAAATGTATCGGGAAATGTTAACGGTAATAAACCTCATTTTCATACCTTATTTGTTTTTAATTTGTATTAATTAAATTGTATTCATCCACAGAATAAAATAATCAAACATCAATCGGGCAACACACCTAAAGTTTGGACACCAGTTTTCTGCAATGAGGCTTTTGTACAAATGTTTATTTTTTTTCGCCCGATAATTTTGGAACCAAAATGTCGGATAAGTCAGCTCCCCTTATATAGGAGCCTTAGTCCGATGTAGTTATGACGTATCTGGAATTTCTCTAGGAAGCCTGGTACAGTCATAGAAAAAAAAAACGAAACACTCGATCGTATTCAAAGACTATTAACACTACAGACACGTGAGAGGTGTCATTGTTTCAGGAATAAAAAGTTCTACAAAATTATGTTAAAAAATTGTTGTTAATGGGTCGTCTTCATATTAAAACGAGCATCAACTTCAAATTTTTCAATGAGAACCCCCTTTTTTTATCACATATTTGTGATCAGCATCCTTTTTTAACTTTATATGCAAAGTTTTGTTTAATTCGATCCAGCCGTTAATTCAAAATCGAGTTTTGAAAAATTCCTCTCGTAATGTTAAAACGTATTTCGATATTTTTACTCATAACACAAAAACTAGATTAGGCACGGCAAAGATTGTTTTTTTATATCAAAATATTAATCGACCCAATAATAAAAACGCCCTTTACAACATCTAAAATGTAATTTTAGTTTTTTTATGAATTATTTTAATACTTTTTGAAAAAAATATGATCTGAAACCATATTAAATTTTAACAGAAAAACAATCTAGAAGAGCTTTTGTGCGGGAATTCAAAATTTGAGCTCAAAATATTCAGTAGTTTTTGTACTATGCTTAAAACTTCATTTTTTCTTACTTTAGGGGACCGTATACTTTTGTAAAACAGAAATTATGAAAGTTGGTTTCTTCGTAAAAAAAGAAAAAAAAATGTTCAACAAAATAAGCAAACCAATTATAACGTGGTTTTTCTACATTAGAGTTACGTCTATGAATTTTTTAAATGCATAAATTCATTCGTTGTCTCAGCAGAAAAACAACACAATATTGCAACCGTCAGTTTTTTGTGGATATCATTCAAACGTCAATGTGTAAATAATGCGAAACACTACTTCATTGTTTAATAAAAGAATATTTTATAGAAATTTTTTAATTAAAAGAGACACTTAAAATACTTCTGTTTTTTTTTTTTTTTTTTTTCTTGCAATAGACAGTGTAGAATTAATGGCTCTTCCCGGTAATAATGTGCTAAAAGGAAAAATTATTGCCCTGTCTAAATCGGGAAAAAGCACTCGAAAAATAGCCGACAGTGTGAAGTTTCGTCTTTAACAGTATCCAGATGAGTCAATAGGTAATATTTGCTCTTAGATAAGTTTACTGGTTTTTAGGAATTATTATTATTATTTTTTGTAAAGTATTTGAATAATTTTCAATGTGGTAGGAGAGGAAATTTTAGTAGCAGTAGAGGACCGCGTGCTTTGAGCCTCATTCTGCACGAAAGTAGTAGTTGTAGCTAAATGTGAACTTGTGAATAAAATATAACAACGTATATAAAGTACAAATTCAAAATGAAAAAATTTTAAAAAAACCAGCAAACAGCTGTTTCGGCACTCTAAAATACAAATGCCATCATCAGTGCAATTAAAAACGAAGACAGGTTCAACCCGACTAAAACACAGTCGAGGCGAACATTGGAATGAGAGACGACTCATTGGAATGACATTCCAATGTTCGCCTCGACTGTGTTTTAGTCGGGTTGAACCTGTCTTCGTTTTTAATTGCACTGATGATGGCATTTGTATTTTAGAGTGCCGAAACAGCTGTTTGCTGGTTTTTTAACCTTTTTTCATTTTGAATTTGTACTTTATATACGTTGTTATATTTTATTCACTATGCAGTACAAAGTTTTCGACTACTTTTTATGTAATTGTGAACTTTTTTTAACAAAACATTAATTTGCGTGTTACATTAAGTTGAGTTTTTGTCTATTCTTAATTATAATTTAAATACTTTTTTTTTCTATTTATTTTCTCGGTCATTGTCCGTGCATTTCACATTAAAACTATTCTCGCAAGACAAAGATAAAATTTCAATTTTTTTTTTAATAACGTTTAAAAAATATCGACCAAAAAAAAGAGTTGTAAAAAATTATTGTTATCAACTACTAGATGCCTATCTTAAATGCATGTTTTCCAGAATCCAATATCTGAATATTCGGCTCCACCTTTATGACACTGGCACTCTAATTCAACTTTCTGGTCCTATTCTTTAAGCAAACAACGGGCCACATGGACCAGCTGCGAGGGCTGAATGCAGCCCGCGTCATCACTGTGGTCTGGTTATCACATTCGATGGCTGCAGAGGGTCGTAATAATGAGCACAACAGACCTGCACCGAACATCTGGATAAACCGAACAATCAAGCAGGTGTCATGTCATTGAAGCCGAGAGTGCCTAAAAACTGGTGGATGAAAAAAAATTATCTCACAGTGAGCTGCCGTAAACATACAGCAAATAAATTTACTTTACCTACCAGTTTATTCGAACTCTTAGCTTCAATGAGGTGACTTCTGCATCCTGCACGATTAGTTTCGATTCCAGTCTGCGAAATCCGTAGCAAGGACGAAATTGTAGTCTCTGGATAGATTAAACTTATCTGTCCCGGGTATGCTTCATGTAGTATTGCTATAGGAGATGTTCATTTGCAAGTATATAGTACGCGATACAAAATCAAATAATACTAAGCTTTGTTTGCATCTGCTAAGTTACAAAATCGGAGAAATGACAAGAAGTCTGATTTCGGTTCACCTTGGTTTAAGCTAAAATAACTTTTGTCTTTTTAAATCACGGGTTGGACCATGTCGAAACTTGTTGCTAGAAATAGCATTGGAAAATTACTTTCCTAAATTGTTTTTGAGAGTCATTACATGTTTAACTTAAACCGCCAATTGTGTTATGCTTTTTTAATATTACCACGCATTATGATCTTCCGCATCAAATTTGGATTTGAAACAAATTCTCTTTTTTTTATTACAAAAAAGCCGCTAAAACAATTACCGTGTTTGTCCATTGTGTTAAAAGGTTTGATATTTACATTTCTTTGAGGCTAATTTGCTGAATGATTATATAAGCAATTCAATAGGCTCATATTAGAAAAGGTAAAAAGTTCCATCAATTTTAATTTGTCCTTATTCGATTTACTAAACAACGATCTATACGATGGACCAGTCAAACCCGGTCCGTCATTCTTAGGTTAATCCTGATAGACAAAAATCTGTAAATATTTTATTTTTTTTTCCAAAAAAAAAAGTTTTCGACCGTAAATCGCTTTTTGGCGCAACATTATCGGCCCAAAAAGTTTCGAATTATGGAAAAAGAGAGAATTTCAAAAGATCATGAATTGAGCTGGATAATCTCGATCTTTTCTTTGTTTACATTCCGTTACTTGATAAGCCGTGATCTTGAAAGAAGCGTTTTCAATGTGGTGACGGTCCCTAAAACGTTTTTCGTTAATAACTCCTGTTCTACTGCACGGATTGCAGTGAAATTTCGTACTGTGGCTGTATTTTGGGGTCTGAACATAATTATGTAGTAAAAAACAGGGGTTCCCATTTGAAAATCAAGAGTTGGTGCTCGTTTTGCTTTGTATATGGTTCCTTATCAAAATTTTACCAACGTAGTTTTAAAGAAGACTTTAAACCAAGTCGGATGACACCTTTCTTTCCTTTCTAGCATGTATAATGGCCGAATAATTAAAAGTGTTTCGTTTTTTTTTTCTATGACTGTACCTGGTATAACAGCTGTGTTTCCGAACGCCCGTGATTACACCGCGGTTGTTCTAGTTCAGCAGCAAACGACGCTCCAATCTAAGGCTCCTATATAAGGGGAGCTGACTTATACGACATTTTGGTTCCAAAATTATCGGGCGAAAAAAATAAACATTTGTACAAAAGTCTCATTGCAGAAAACTGGTGTCCAAACTTTAGGTGTGTTGCCCGACTGATGTTTGATTATTTTATTCTGTGGATGAATACAATTTAATTAATACAAATTAAAAACAAATAAGGTATGAAAATGAGGTTTATTACCGTAAACATTTCCCGATACATTTTAGCTGAATTTGTAAACGAAGTTATCTTTCAAAATTTACCTAAAGTGACATTTTACTCAACTTATCATCAATTATTTTACGACTTAGCAACCAGCGAATATTATGACGTATTTATAAATACTAGAAACGAGGTTGGATCCAATTCTGTCTCGGAACCAAAATGTCGGATAAGTCAGCCTGTCTTTTTCAAGGGGCTCTACTCCAATCAAAGCGTAACTTTCGTAATGGCAAAGTCACGTGCGTTACGATCAAAACATGAAACACGACCGGATTGGCCAGCACGGACTTGGTGACGTTTATAATCTCGCTAACCGCTTTACACAGCGGTGCGACAGGTTGCTACAAAGTCGACCGCCAGAAAACGACCGCAGCGTTTCCGAACGCGGTTGAGTGACGTCACCGGTTCCACCGAGGCAACCGATCCTTGTTTCTGAATGCGCCCCGGTATGGATTCCCCCCTCTCCCCCAGCGCCGTGAGCATTCACAAGTGTATGCCCACATACACGCCCTTGGATGGCCATTAGAGTGTTTAAAGCGAAGTTGATTATCATTGCTGCGAATAAATGGATACAAATTGTGAGATTAAACCAGCAGATGAACTTGAACATTTTATTTTTCACATGCTCATATTCATGCTCTATATTCATAAGTTACTTTAGTGATAGGAAGGACTTCGAATGAGGAATAAACATTTGAACAATATTTTGCTTTTAATCTTGAAAATCCTTACAAGCTAATCCGATATTAATTTTTCAAGTCAAATGTTTCAAATGGCAAAAGTAATTATTCCAAACAATCCTTTGTAGTTAATTATTTTCATACTTTTTTGAGCATCATTAACCAAATTTTTTGTTTACTGGGACGTGAAGTAAACCGGCCGGGAAACTGGAATTTTGTCTGAAATCCGAGACTGTCCCTGTCGAAACGGGGAGTCTGGCCAGCCTAGTTATGCACCAAATGGAGGAGAAATGTACGTTCTAGATACTGTAGCTGTGCAAGAATTGTCATTCTACAACATGTATGGCCCTTGCTTGAAAGTCTGTTCCAGCTTGGACCATTCCTTCTAGATGCTTTAAAAAATGTAAGTTTAGACACGCATCTGCGTTTTCATGGATGGGCCCTGATTTATTCAAAAAAAAAAGTCTCTAGCGTTTTTTAGGGAATGCTTCTAATTTTTCAGAAAATTTCCTGTCTAATTTCAGGAAATTACTGACTTTTTAGCGGGAAATTTTCCTGTTTCTTGCCAGACATGTCAATGCAAAAATAGAAATTAGGCACAATAAGATGCTCAGCATTTCACGGGAACGTTTCGCATTTTCTTTCCTTTTTTTTTAATGTGTGTGTGTGTGTACGGAGCCTCTCACTAAGAACGAGAACAACATTAAAACCCAAAAAATACCAATCAAAACACCCATTAAAAACCTAAATAATTATGCATTTTGAACGTTTTGGCGCAAATGCTATTCTACTAGAAGCTGTACTAAACTAAATTTTGGACTAAAACTGGGATTTTTTTTTTTTTTTTTTTTTTTTTTTTTTTTTTTTTTTTAGCGCAACAGTGCATTCCCACAGATTTATTTTAATTCAGAATGTGAGCAAGAGCTCTAAATAATCGCCTTTTGAAGTAATCGCGCCTCCTCAAGGTAATCGTAACGCAGGGTGGGAATAGTTGACTTCGGAAGAAATCGTAGAAAGTATATATAAATTTTTTATAATAACAATAAAAAGAATTTGTTATTATAAAAGTTTTTTGAATTTTTTGTAATAACAATAAAAAATTCAAAATAATAACAATAATAATAAAATAAATAAAAAATAATAATAAAAAAAAACCATAATAAATCTTAAAAACGAAAATACCGTAACTAATGAGAATGCAAAATTCAAAAAGCAATTTTCTCTATCCCTCTTTCTTTCTTAGTTCTGTCTTCGTTTCCTGTTTTATTTCTCATCAAAGCTCATAAAGATGCTAATGTTGAAATTAGTCGTTCCTCTGGAAGTCGAAAGTTCAGGCAAAATGGAACTCAAAATTAAGAGCGCTCTTCGTTAAATAAATTCGGAAGTCGCTTTTTAAAAACGCAGCTTCTTTTCAGTTTCTTTCAACCGAGTTCGTGAATACAACATTCAAAAAGTGGGAACGGTTTTAAAATCGGATAAGATAGTTTAAATTAGATGAAAGTAATTGATACAGGGTGTAATTTTGTTAAATTTCTGGGAAAATTCATGGAATTTTGTTATTGCAGAAAAAAATGAGCTCAGGTTTCCAGGGATGACTGTTTATGCGACAGAAAAAGTAGCTAGTGTTGAGAGCATGAAACGGACCAAAAAGTTTTGGAAGTGACCGAAAATTTAAGATCCTTTGTTTTACGAGTGGGAATTATCTTAATAAAATTATTAAACTTCCAAAACTGATGAAAAGTGGACTGTTCTCCGTCGGTAATTTCTGAAACAATAACCAAGAATGCATACATACTTTTAAAAAATTTGAATTTTCCCTAAAACAAATATGTGTGACTCAAACTTCTTGCAAAATGGATTTTTCTTTCAAAGAAATGGTTTTCCCTGTGAACACACGTTTTTCTTTAGTTCCAGTAAATTCTACAATGGTTTCAAATAGGAAAAACTACTTTGGGCCAAAGAAACCCAAACTTTAGGGCCCAAATAAAAAACAATTTAAAATGGTAATAATAATCAAAAGCTAAATTAAGAGAACTCTAGATGCGTAAAAAAGGTTTCCATACCTTGAAAATATGAATAGATACAAAATTGTTGAGAAAAAATGAGAAAATTTACAAAATCTGGGCCAATCAGCCCGCGTTTACAGTAGTTAAATTCGACATTTGCCAGGTTTCGAACTTTTACGGCACAGGGTAACTTGTTCTTCGGGGTTGTTCCCCCTCGCACATTTTCAAAAGGGACATTTATAAATGGGTGTAATTGAAAGATAACCGATCGTTCCGTCTTAATTTTCCTTTTATATGTATTAGCAGAAAAAAATAAAACTGGTGGTTAACGAATCCTTTAGAGCCCCTTTAGAGCAGTGGTTCTAAACCTTTTCACTTCTGAGGGCCACTTGGTACAGTCATAGAAAAAAAGAAAGACCCGGTCGTATTCTAAAACTGTTAACACTAGAGAGGCGTGTAAGGTTAGTTTTTTTCTGAAATAAAGTACTCGGCGTAATTCCGTTTCTTATTGTTGCTCAGGGGTTGTCTTCGTATCAAAATGTGCACCAACATCAAAACTTGCTATGAGAACTCCATTTTTTTTATCACACATTTGTAATCCGCATCATCAATTAGCTTTGTGTAAAAATTTTTTTTTAATTTACTTTAGCCATTGCGTTACAATTAAAGTGAGAATAAACCATCTAGTAATGCTTAAACGATTTTTGATGCTTTTGCGCATTATACCTAAACCGCCTTGGAAACTGCAAAGATTGTTTTTTTTTTTTTTTTTTTTTTTTTTTTTTTTTTTTACATCAAAGTTATGAACCAATCCAACTACAAATTCATCATTTACTATGTCAAAAGTAAAATTTTGAGGCTTTTATGAGTCATGAAATTGATATTTTAAAAATTTTGATGTACAGTCGACTCCCGCTACAACGCGATCCGACTTGTGCGAAAAGGCTATAACGCGAGTTTTTCACGAGTAAAGAATTTTAGAGCTAACGCGAATTCCTCGTCGACAACATGATTTTTTTTTTGGAAGGAAGTATCGAGTATCGGCTTCGTTATTGGCTACTAAATATTGATTTCGTGAATGTTATTACATCCCTTTAGCATCACTGACAGCTGCGAAAATTCTCATACCAAACTACTCTAAGTATCGCGTTGTTAGTACATCAAATAACCACTTAACATCTTTTTTTTTTTTTTCATTCTAATTATTATAGTTGATCAAATAGAATGACGCCTTCGTGCGCTGTTTCATCCAAAGTTTGAAGATAGAAAGAAAAGAAAGTTCCTACCAAAAAAAAAAAAAAAGAGTAAGATTCTCGATATGCTTGAACAACTACAAAACGTCGACGGTAGCACAAAATAAAATTGAGTGAATCTTTCATAAGTACAATTAAAAGTCAAAACAACAGAACTTAGACTTCAGACTTTAGTTTCAGTATTGAATTGTCTAAGCAAAGTAAATATGTATTATGAAAATGGAAGCTGCTCTTGTACTGTGGATTAAAGAGTTCAGGAAGGGAGGCTGTTGTCATAAAATGGAAACGTTATAAAAGACAAAGCGAAGCAACCGTTTTTAAAAATGTATTGAAAAAGAAAGCAGCATAAATCATCACCATCTTTTTTTTTCAACTCATGAATATTATTACTGTATCTATTGTACAGTGTTATAGTGCAGCATTTTATTATTACTACATACTGTGCGGTGTGCGTGCCATGTTGTTTCATTTTATGTCTTTCCCTAGCATTTTGTGCAACTTTAAGTATTTTATATTGAATAAAACGACGTTTTTTATTGAAGACTTTTCAGTTGAAGACTTTTGTTAGAACTTTTCAGTCTTCATTACTGCAAATAACACAGATACAGATACAGATCGGGAGAGTGCACTGCGCCAGAACCAAGGTTCTTTTACGCGGTATGAATGAAGAGAAATGATCAGTAATCGAGCTGGCGTGAAGGGGCAGTGTGAGGGAGGATATGCTAATAACAGTGAGGCAGATGTCATCTTATTAAAGCTGAGAGTGTCAACAAACTGGTAGATAAAATGAATTTATCGCACCCGCGAATGGTGCCGGTTTGACCGCCCCTAAGCCAGCGCTACGGCAGAACTTCATGCAGTACACCAGACAACCCGGTTAACACACCCGGAGCCTACTGTTTTATTATCAATGGAACTACTTAGTGTGGAATAGTAAATAACTGAGCTGGTGGCAGATTTCAGCTGATTGAATCTGAGAGTGCCAACAAACTGGTAGATAAAGTGAATTTATCATCCAGCCCGGTCATTCACTATTTCAGACTGAGGAGCTCTTATCTGAACGAAACTGCAGTCTCTAGATGTGATAACCGGGCTGTCTGGTATGTTGCATGTAAAGCATTTGTTTTTCAGCAGACAAAAAGGAAAACCAATTAAAAATTCCAAAGGAATCCAAAAAAAAAAAAAAAAATTCCTACAAAGAAATCTTTTGGGAATAAAAATAATTTATAAGTGCCGTAAATCAGCGCTCAACGATTAATTATGCGTTTCAGAAAAGCTGTCAATAAACAAAGTGTTTGGGAAAAAAATACATATTAGAAGCTGTCCGTGTCCACTAATGATGTCTAACTATTGTCCAATGTTTTTGGTCCCCATCCCTCTATGCCACAAAGTGTCATTCTTCACAAAACCTTCTCTCTTCACCTACGTCATGCAATTCTTCTTAAACATATTTTTATTCAAAAAATCTGTGATGTCTCGCTTCTTCTTTATGCCGTCTTGCTCCTTGTCAACTATTTCACAAACTCCAATCTTCTCCACAAAGAGTGACATCATTTGCGGAAGACCCCTAAATGCGTTTTCTTTCCTAAAACCGCCGTACCTCGGATGATTGCAATTCGTAAAGTGAATTTTCGTCATTCAATCCATGTTATTGTTAACGGCGGAGCTAATACAGTGGCGCTATTTTTTCCCGCCTCTGTTTTGTTCTGTAACAATACGTAATGTCTTAAGAATCAAACTTTAGTTTGCAGTTATTACACGATGTTCTAAAAATGTTGACACATTTCAAATAATCAATAAAATCGAAACGAGCAGCGATAGAAATATACCGTTTGTTGGAATATGCTTGGGACAACAGTAAATTTTCAGACAGACAAACTTTCAAAATTAGTTACAATGTTCCTCAAGAGATGACGCTGCAGGTATTTAGAGGAGGCTTCAGGTGTGACTGTCTGAAAATTTACTGTTTTTTCAAGCATATTGCAAAAAAGCAGTGTATTTTTGTCGCTGCCCGTTTTGCCTTTATAGATTTTGTAAATATACCGGTATTTTGGCGACTTACAGACTGCGATCTCATTTACACCTTCTAAACTACCTGTATCGCCATCTGTTGAAGAACATTGTAACTAATTTAAAAGTGTTTCCGTATGAAAATTTACTGTTGTCCCAAGCATAACGAAACAAACGGTGTATTTTTATCGCTGCCCGTTTAGTTTTTATTGATTTTTCAAATGTATCAGTCACTATTGGAACACCCTGTAAATTCCTAGAAATACATA
The DNA here is from genome assembly GCF_026930045.1 of Uloborus diversus. Lineage (NCBI taxonomy): Eukaryota > Metazoa > Arthropoda > Arachnida > Araneae > Uloboridae > Uloborus > Uloborus diversus. The sequence continues at coordinate 46,584,050 of NC_072738.1, read as the reverse complement.
CTCACAGATTTCTTTTTTTTCCTTTTTAGAAATTTGTAGTTGGCCCAGATGATAAGAAATATTTCTATGACCGGTCTATGCCTCTAGTGTTCATTGGTGGAATGCCAAGGTCCGGCACAACTCTTCTTCGTGCCCTCTTAGATGCCCACCCGGACGTCAGATGTGGTGAAGAAACGAGGGTTATCCCTAGACTTCTAGGCCTCAAAAGTCAGTGGCTTAAATCGAACATCGAATTGAGAAGACTGAAAGAGGCTGGTGTTAGTCCTCAGGCAAGTCAATTCCTTCTTCTTTCCGAAACTCTTTCGCTTCTTGTTTTATCTACGGCCACTATACATGGGAAGTGACTCATCCGTCACTTTGGTTCCAATTCTACCGAGGGACAAAATCAGTCTTTGTGCAAAAGCTTCGTAGCAGAAAACTGGTGCACAAGTTTTGGATGTGTTGCACAATTGATGTTTGATTATTTTATTCCGTAAATAAAGAAGATTTAATTAATACAAATTTAAAACAAATAAGGTGTGAAAGATTTACCTTAAGTGACATTTTACTCAACTTTTTATCAATTGTGTTACGTCATAGCAACCAGCGAATATTATAACGTATTTATAAACAATAGAAATAAGGTTGGATCCGAAATCGTCTTGGAACCAAAATGTTGGATAAATCTACCTGTTCCTTTCAAGGGATTCTAGTTACACCTAAGTCTATACTGATTGCGTCTGAGAAGTTGAACTATAGCCGTGAGCAAGTCCATTTATTTCAATGGGAGAGCAATCAGTAAGAAGAGGAATTGTTAGGCGCAGAGTTGAGCTACCATTAAGCCTTTTGAACTTCAGCCGTTTTTCCTCACCCCTATTTTAATAAATGGAATCGTTTAATCGACCGGCCAGCCTAGCTCAACTTGCCAGACGCTGATAGTACATCACCCGCGAGGGTCCCCTGTAAGTAACTATCATACAGTAACTAACCAGATGGGAATCTGTCGGGAAATTCTAAGTCAATGTCTATACAGTGGACTCTGTCTATTCTGAATACTCATGGGACCGACCAAAAGGGATCAGATTATGGGGGTGTTCAATTGTTCATGCTATAGAGAGACTGGAAATGAATACATGTGTATTCTATTGCGTTAATGACTACGTTCAGCACTTTGCCAAGGGTTTTTGAGATAGAGGTGTTGATTCCGGATTGGTATTAAGTGCAACTTCCAATTAAACTCAGTAGGACTCAAACTCTTGCATTTCTTTCTTTCTTGATTTAAAAAGTTGTACGCAACATTCAACTATAAAATATTACAATACAGTTATTGGTACAATACCTGCGAAAAATCAAGTAATTTTAACTTGCTATGCATTGTGTATTCTCGTACAAGGTACGTGTTATCATCCGATTGTGTAAGAAGATTGTGTAAGTGAAAAGGTTTGCAGGTGATTCTCAGCCGCATTTCGCTTGTAAAGAATCGTACTTTAAAGGTCTTGAAGACAACTTGGATTCTTGAAATACGTAGTTCAATGGCAGAAACGTCAGGCTCATATTGCTCAGCTGAATGGTTTTATGAAATGCAGGAATATCCGCAAAAGTAATTTTTCTTCTTCTTCTCTTCATCTTCTTAATACTCTTCAATCATCGTGATAAAATCGTGGTTTACCAATTTTTCCAACTCAGGTTTTTCAGTTGGTACCACAGTGACACAGCAAACTGTCAAAAATCGTTTACTTCACGGACAGCTCCGAGCCAAGCACCCTGTAGCGTGTACTCTACCGACGCCAAACCATTGCCGATTACGACTTCAGTGGTGTCAAGCCAGAGCTCATTGGAAGACTAAGTGGAGATTCGTTATGTTTTCTGGTGAAAGCAGATTCTGCCTTGGTGCCAATGAAGGTCGTGTGTTGGTCAGAAGAGGGGTACGCCTGCAATCAAACTGTCTGCGGCCTAGGCTCACTTGACCCACATCTGGAGTCATGACCTGAAGAGCAATATCCTATGACAGCGGGAGCACTCATGGTAATTCCAAACACACGTACTGCAAATTTGTACGCCAGTCTGGTATTTCAACCTGTAGTATTGCATTTCATGAATCGCACTCAAAGGGGAATTTTCCAACAGGATAACGCTCGCTCTCAGACCACTGCTGCAACGTAATGTACTCTACAGAGTGTTGACATGTTACCTTGGCCTTCAAGATCACCAGTTCTGTCTCCAGTAAGGAAGTTTTCGATTTTTCAATTTTATTTTTATATGATAGAGTAACATGTATGAACATCATAAGTGAAAAAAAAATTTGCGATACGATAAGTAGTTTTTTTTTTAATTAATTTTTAAAGTTCAAGCTTTTGTGACGTCAAATGGCATAGGAAGTGACGTCATGCCCTCTTCCGATAGGGGGGAAGCGGAAGGTCAAGCATTCGACTTCGAAGACGAAACGTAAAAGGCTTATCTCCTCGCTTTTAACTCCTAACGTTTCTGGAACATTAAACTTCTCACCCTCTCGGAAGTATTCGAATAAAATCATTGATGTTACACGAGGAAGATTATTTAGATTGTGCTTTAATGAATCCGGTCTCCATAGTGTGTTCAAAAGGATTATTGAATTTCTAAAAAATAAAAATATCAGCGCGCTCAAAATGTTCCTAGCGAAAACAAGGGATCTTCGGCGGAAGGCTGCACATTCGCGCCCTGTGACGTAGGCTCGTGACGTTTCAGAAGCGCGCACTTTTGCGCGTGGATTTTTAAAAATTCATTAAAAATCAACCACGGTGTTTTAAAATTCGGCGATGGTGAATTTTTTAGTTTTGAGGGTCAATTAACAATATCCAATAGCCAAAATATGAACATTTAATAGGTTGCAACTTCCCTATTGAGCACAAATGGGATACCATTGGATGACAACTCCAGCATCATCCACAGCCAGCACCGACTGCGTTTCAGTATTGACATAACAAGTTCAACATGCATGAAACTTCATATTACAAAGTGACATTCAGCACCTGTATGACACAATGCATGCATGCTTGCGGGTTTGCATTCAAAATTATGGAGGTTACACTGGCTACACTGTAAAAAAATTCCGAAACGTTACTGGGTATTCCCGTGCTACGTTTCGGGATTTTAATGGTTTTTATCCACTTCCTGGAAAAATCCAGTATCATTGTCAAAAAGCTTCCTGAATTGTTACAAGTTGCACGAATGCAGACGTTTCACTGTTGTGAAAAATATTTTTAGTTCCCAGTTTAAAAATTAACTGAGCGTATTTATAAGGTGTATCGGCTTCAAATCGAGTACGGCTCGTCCATGTTGATTAAACTCCCAAAGGGAGCGAATAAGTATGGAATACGTATCTTTGCAAGAATTGCTGGCGAGCAAAATTCTCGTTACTTACAGCAATTCTGGCTTAGCTTTGGCCATGTTTGCAATAATGCTCTTGGAACTTCCTTGATATATCAGGAAGATGCCATGCTATTATATTAATATACCTTTTTAAGTCTGCACTATTTTTCCCGAGACACGACTGGATTTTAACGGCAAGATTTCTGAATTTTTCAGGAGGCTTCCAGGATAATATCAGGAAGGTTACTGAATTTTAGCGGAAAACTTTCCGGGATTTTGTAAGATATGTTACTGGCAGAAATTGGGCACATCAGCTGCCCATTATTTTCTAGGAACGTTTCTGAATCGTTTTTACAGTGTATTAATGTAACAGCATTTCGCATTTGAAATGCATTTTTTTGAGTTTAAACTAACCTGTGATCTTGAAAATTAGGTGAATTAAACATGTTAACTAAACAAATGCATTGTTCAAATTTCATTACTATACAATACATATATATTTTTTTGGTGTTGGATTTTTTTCCCCGTCAGTGTATTAACGAATAATTAAGTATTATTTATTATTCGTTAATATATTCGTATTTTTTTTAAAATAGAAATACGTAAAATACAATGCATAAAATACGCTTGACGAAACTTTTGATGAGTATTTCCAATTTCCAATGTGCGAAATGCACTTTAAGGGGCGCAGAAAATATATATCTGCATCTGATAACCCTAAAATAACATTGAAATTCCTTCAAAAACGCTGAAAGAAAACCTGCCATCTTTTCATTCAATGAAAACTTTTCAATTTTAAGGAATTAGAGAATTGTTGACATAGCACAGAAATATTTTATCAAAACAAAACCTGTTTACACGAGGTTTTAAACGCATTATTTGTATGATTGATTTTCTACTCAAGCTACTTTTACGTACTCGGCTGTCTTCCAAAGAAGCTATCGCTTTTAACAGAATAAACTGTCGAAAAACTGGAAAGTTCTTTTTGAATTTGCACGGAGCTCCTACTTAATATTCATGGAAAGAACGGCTTTATTCCACTCTGTTTGTTTATTCAACAGATCATCCGGAATTGTTGTTTATCTTTTACGAGTTTTGTCGAACTTGTTTCTATTTGGCAAAAAGAGAAAAGCATTTTTTTTTAAACTTTTTTTTAATCAGAAAAGTATTTGTTGTCTACATACGCATAGAACTCTTGCGAAAAAGTCATAGAAAGATTTAACTTCAAAATAAAGACTTTTAGCTAGGTTAAAGTACCATCAACCAGAGATACTTCGTCCGGTTTAAAAATTATTTTTTAAACTGAACGATAATAACATATTTTTTTATTTAAAACTAATAACTTTTGCTCTTGCTAGTCTACCAGTAGGTTCAGAAATGAATAAATACCTTTGTGCCGAGAAGTAACAGGAAATAACTAACGTTTTGTTGCACAAATATACAGATTATTGCAGATAAGTGTTTCGGTGTTTCAAGGATCCCCTTTTTCAACGCAAAGCTCACTTTTTCGCATTAAAAAATGTATTCTTTAATCTATTTGTTTCTGAAATACTTAATTTTACTACCATCTTCAAGAACTAATTTCATTACAGATGTCTGTAATTAATGGGCCTTATGAACTACAAATTCATAAGGCCCATTAATTACAGACTGTTTATGTTTTTTTTTTTTTTGGAATGGCTTATATTTTTTGCTATATTGTTTTTTAAATCTTCCCTGTTCCGATGTACATGCATTAAAAAAGGATGTGCTGTTTTAATAAAACTCAAACTTTCGACCAATAAATAACATTTTTTCACTCTTTTCTTATGTTTTTCAACAAATGGCGAACTTAACGTTTTTCTCCATACAGTGACAATCTCCTAAAAAGGTTGTCCATCCCTATTCTTCTGTAGTTATAATAATTGTTAAATTCAATCATTTATTTCCCTTCAAATCACATTTACGAGCGAAAATAAATAACAATATTTTCATTTCAACGCTGGCACATTAATTATATTCCTGGATTTATCCATTTAACGTTGAATGAGAAACATCTTCATTTTCTGAGGCGTAAAATTTTAATTAGTTTTAGTCCTCAATGCAAGGCAAGATGTCGTCTGAATAGAGCGTTTTAATGCATTTTTAAAGAACTTCATCTTCCACACCACAGATCGATTTCGAAATGTTAGAATAGCTCTTGAAAAGAAATGTTCTCATTGTTTGGGGGATTTGTTTCGTGCATTGGTTTGAATCATTGCTCGATTATCAGAGAGACTTGTATTTTCAATAAAATATCATTAGTTAATTATAAATAATATCTTTAATTGGATGCCTTTGTGAAATTCGACGTTACGTCTGCTTCTTTCGTTTCAACTCATTGTTTCATTAACAGCTTCATTTATGGTTTACTGATTGAATTTTTAATTTGCCTAATTTTTATGCTACTAAAAGAATAGCTTTAAATTAAATTTGCTAATTGTATCATGATTACTCGCACAGAGGATTAATCAAGTGATGACATATCAAATTGCCAAATAATGCTTCTGTTTGCTAAGTAAGTTCACACCTAAAATTGAATTAACCTAACTCAACTTACAAGTATGTAAAAATTTGTGATGGATCTACTTAATTAAAGCTTTTGAAAATATATTTTTTAGTTTTTATATATTCAAAATATTTAAATCAAGAGCTTTCAAACGACACCAAATTCATATTTCTATGCAGATTCCAAGTAACTTAATTTAAATGTTAATGACGGAAATACATTAAAATCTACGTACAATATTGTTTTCAAACGCGATTTTCCAAAAATTTCAATTTTAAAACTCATTTTCAGAAAACTACTTCACACATTTTCATCACACTTTGTTTGCATGTTCATAATAATACTGAAGGGAATTTTTTTCTTTTAGACTCGCCCTTTGTCCTAAACAGCTGTTTTTATTGTTAAAAACGACCTTTTATTTTCACTAAAAAGGATTTATTGGTTAAAATTTCTTAAATAATAAAATAAATAAAATTGCCTTAAAATTTCACTTTAGTAGACTGTTCGATATCCCTTTAAAAAAACTGAAAATCGTAAGTTTCTACCGCTAAAACGTTTTGAGAAAAGTTGCATAACATTAAGCAATTCAACATAACGAGTATGCATTATTCAGTAAATTACCGCCCATTAGCCAGGGCTAAAGCAGAAATACACCGCCAGCTTAGTCATTTCCAGCTGAGGACTGCAGTTTTGTGCTTATTAGCACTTATTAACCCGGCATAGGAATGTGATTGAGCTGGAGATGGAAAACCTCTTAAAGAAGCCAAGAGTGCGAAACAAACTGGTAGCTAATATAGAATTAGCAGACCAGTATGCATTATTCCGATTCCCCTTAAAAGACAGTTGGTTTTGAAAGAAAAAAAGCTTCGTCTTTTGACAATAACCACTTTTTTTATTCCTCCACAGGTTTTGGACAGCGCCATTGCTGCGTTTATTCTGGAAATCATCGCACGACACGGCCCGCCTGCCACAAGACTCTGCAACAAGGACCCCTTCACTCTTCGTTCTGCAGTATATTTGAGAAGTCTTTTTCCAAAAGCTAAATTCATTCTTCTGCTTAGAGACGGACGAGCCGTGGTGCACTCCATCATCACCAGAAAAGTGAGATCAATTTTTCGTACTCAAAATAAATATTTCAACACCATCTTGTTGATGTGAAGTTGCTTCTGTTGAATTGGCTGAAACGTGTGAATCAGAGTCTAGAAATAAACTGTTTCTGTATTCACACCAACTGAGAAAGTGACTCGCAGACTTTCTGCTCATTGACTTCATAAAATTAAATAAAAACGCTTTCAACGTTACTGGTAGCTTATCATTGTTTATGTATCTGCCCATCATTTAAAATTATTTTCATCCAGAGGGTCATCATTGGTTGATTGTGACGTCATTTGGAAGTTACATCCTTCGTTGCTAATTTGATATTCTTAGCAACAATTTATTACGACAGACGTAATTTGCTGCTGTTGGAATGGTTGTGAAATATTCAGGAAGGGGAAATTCATACCAATGATGATAATTTCAAAGCGTTTCACACTTTTCATGTAGATCATTGGTTCTTTAAAATTCAATTGACACTCCCTTGTCTAACCAACCTCTAACTCATTGGTATTTTCATTTCGCCGCTTTCGATTGAACATGCTGATTTTTTGAAATTTGTGCAATCACCAGGCACTGTAAAAACGATTCAGAAACTTTCCTATAAAATAATAGGCAGCTGATGTGCCCAATTTATGCAAGTAACATTCTCACAAAAACCAGGAACGTTTTCCGCTAAAATTCAGTAACCTTCCTGAAAAATCCAGTAATCTTCCCGTTTAAAACCAGTCGTGCCTCTGAAACTTCAGAGTAACCTTAAGTAGGGATAAAAAAAACAGCTTCGCGTCTTCCTGATTTATCATGACAGTTCCGAAAGAAGTGCTGCAAACACGGAATAAGCTAAGCCAGAATTGCAAGCAACTATCAAGCATTTCACCTTGAATGTAATTACTTATAAAGCTACGTAGACCGTACTTAATCGCCCCCTTTGGGAGTTTAATCAGCATGGACGAGCGAGATCGAAAGAAAGCCGATACACCTTATAAATACTCTCAGTTAATCTTTAAACAAGTAGCTAAAGATATTTTTTACAACTGTAAGAAGTATGCATTCGGACATCTTGCAACAATTCAGGAAACTTTTTGACAATGACACTTGATATTTCCAGGAAGTGGCTAAAAACCATTGAAGTCCCGAAACGTAACACGGAAATACTCAGTAACGTTTAGGATTTTTTTGCGGGGATAAGCTGATGCATTAATAAAAATTTTATGCAGAAGCACACATATATATTTCAACGTTTTTGCTTAAAATTTCTTTCATTCAATGCGCAAATAAAGAATAAAACGAAATATGAAAAAAAAAAAGTGTCCTTGAGCTATTCGACGGTTAAGGTATAAGAATTGGACTATGTAGTTTTTTATATTTTGTCTGCTGCAGTTGAAATGTGTACGCATTCCGGGGGGGGGGGAGCGCCATTTCTATTTTATGAGCTATAAAAGCACTGTACCAGCACTGAATTCGTCATCAAAAGGGAGATTTTTCATTCAAAGAAACTTTAAAGCATCTGTGGTTTAAACTTCATGTTATCTTAATATTAAACCAAAGATTTACCCGTTAAAATTATAGATCACTAGCTGCGTTGCCCGGCTTTGCCCGGTCTATTTTGAAAACAAAAATTGTGTCAAGCGACGTATATTCAACAATCAGGCATAAATAAAAGAAAAAAAAAATCATCATGCAAAATTTCCCCTCCAAACAATGACTACAGATATTAAAAATACTTTTAAGAAATTAAAATAAAATGAGAAAGATGGATTTAAAAAGCGAAACCATGGAAACACAAAGTAAAATAAGTTTCAGAATTGAAAATGAGAAAGATGGATAATGGATTCAAAAAGCGTTACCGTGGAAACGCAAAATAAAATGGTTAAAAACTTGAATAGAGAACAAATTTTTGAACTTCATTTAATTCGCTTGTAACTTTTTTTCTAATGGAGATAGAGGGTTAAACTTCCGACCAAAGGTCGAGTTTAATCTGGAGTAAAAAAGGTAACCCTTTTCAATGGTGTCAAAAAGAAAACTGTAGGACAATTCCTTCACTTTTTATTGAGAAATTTAATGAAGAAAGAAGTGCCTTAATTTTAGCTAAGCCTAAAAAAATTCGAGCTAAAAACGTAAAAAACTCCCTTCACAATTAAGTTAGAGCTTTGGAACAAATTGCGTAGAATGCGGAAAATTCTTCCCTTTCCAACGATATATAATATTACTAATTGCGAGTAATTTTTCATCCCCATATTCGGGAATTTATGTGAAAATTGGGCCTAAATTGGAATAAAAAATGAACTATCCATCGAATTGTTTTCGAACTGGTCTGCAAACCTTCTCAGGACTTAAAGGAACAAATTGTGAAAATTTCAGCGAAATCTGCCGGGTAGTTCTCGAGTTTTGCGAGTTCAAACAAACAGACGCTTTTTGGACACTTCATTTTATACTATGTAGAGATTATAGATAGATTACGCATTAAATATTCCAAACCACATTTATTATTATTGTCATCATTTCCACCTTCCTTTTAACATCATCATCATCGTTTTTGTTATTATTATTAACAACAATAATAATGACCATCATGATTACGACGACGATGATGAATTGAATCATGATATTATTATCATAATCATTGTACTTGTCATCATCATCACCCTTAATAATGAAGATTTAGACGAGCATGATGATATTATTAGTATTATTATTTTCCTCATCCATGCGTCAGATCCAAAAGTAAGTAATACAATTTACTGCTTGAGTTTTCAACATTCAACAATAATAGTGAGCATAGTTCCACAAGAATAGTATTCGAGGAGCCTTACAGAGTCGACGATAGACGAAATAAACTCGCCACAGATCGTTTTGGCACGTTGTCAACGTCTGCACTCGAAGCACCAGCTAACGTGTATGGAACGTATTTGGAGTACTACGAATTTCAAAACTAGATAGTTTGCGAAAGTTTCCATTCAAAAGGACATCTAAATCTTCTCCATCGTGAAGCCTTCAGCGAAAGCATATCTTTGTTCTCAATTTCAAGTATGATACAAGGATTTTATCATTCTACCTCACTGTAAAAAAATTTCGAAATGTTCCTGGTGGAAAGTAATGGGCAGCTGATGTGCCTAATTTCTGCCATTAACACACCTTGCAAAAACCAGGAACGTTTTCCGCTAATATTCAGTAACCTTCCTGTAATTATCTCGGAAGTCTCCTTAAAACTTCAGAAATCTTCCCATTAAAAGCCAGTCATGTCTCTGGGACTTTAGACTAAAACTTTGGTAGGTATAATTCAAAAGCTTGTTCTCTTCCTGATTTATTGCGAGTGTTCCATAAGCAGTATTGCAACCATGACCAAAGCTAAGCCAGAATTGCGAGCAAGTATCGAGAATTTTATTCGCCTGCAATTCTTGCGAAGCAGCGCAGTCCATACTTATTCGCTCACTCTGGGAGCTTAATCAGCATGAACGGTCCTTACTAGATCTTAAGCCGATTCACTTTATAAATACGCTCAGTGAATCTTTAAACTGAAAGCTAAAAATAGTTTTGAAACCAGTGAGAAGTCTGCATTCGTGCAACTTGTAGCAATTCAAGAAACTTTTTGACAATGATACTTTATTTTTTCAGGAAGTGGATAAAAACCATTGAAATCCCGACACGTTACATGGAAATACTCAGTAACGTTTCGGAATTTTTTTACAGTGTAACATATGGGTCAAAAATCAAGAAAGTTTCCTGCTAAAAGTTAGCGACCTTTCTGAAATTCTCCTGCAATCTCTCTAAAAAAAAATCAGAAACCTTGCAAATGAAAGCCAGTCATATTTCAGAACAAACTTACGACCTTCAGGGAAAAGTATATGTAACTAATAACGGCTTATCATCTTCATGATTTGCCAGGACAGCTCCGAACGCAAATATGGCCGAAACCAAACCGGAATTGCATGCAATTCTCTCAAGGCTACAACATCCGGTGCGTATACTGAATAGCGCCCTTGATTTGGGAGTAGGAACCATAGCTAAATTGAAAGGGAAACACCTATTTAAAAAAAAAAAAAAAAATGCAAATCCATGAAATACCGAAATGTTACCCGGAAGCAGTCGGTGACGTTCCGATTTTTTCTGCAGATTGTTTTTAGTTTGTTTCATGTATGTTTTTTTTCCACATACTTTATAAATCTTTACTAATAATAAAGCTGAAAGTCAGGATCTCTGTCTGGATGTCTGTTGCGTGCATAGCGCCTAGACCGTTCGGCAGATTTTCATGAAATTTGACACAAAATTAGTTTAGTTTCTATTAGAATTTTAAGAACATTTTACTAAGCAAATTATCATAAGGTGCACAAGCAAATTATCACAACATGAGAGAGTAAATTATCATAATGTGGGCAAGCAAATTATCATAACGTGGGCGAGCAAATGAACATAGCAAATTGGCGAGAAATTCGACATCCATTATTTGTAAATATACAGGCGAAAAAATGATCTTTTAATTCTCTACTATGGGCAAAGCCGTGCGGGTACCACTAGTCGATGAATAACACACGATGCAAAAATGATATAGAAATATGTGCATTCGAGATTCATGCTGTCGAATGTCATTCCGATTAAAAACATCGATATAAACAGCTTTCGACAAGCACAGACGTTTGATTAAATTTTCTGAAAATGGATTTGATATCACTGTATAAAAATAATTCAATCTTAAATGCTCTTATTTCTGAGCAAGCTTCTGGTTTAACAAATTGATTGATTGAAGTTAAAGTGTTTCATCCGAAGGTAGGAACTATTTAAGTTTTTTTTTTTTTTTTTTCAAGAATTTCACTAATCTAGCTATTGAAACCACGTAAAAGAAGAAGCGAACTCAATTTGTTTCTATAAAAGCCTTTTGAACATAGAAAAGCTTCTAACAGAAACAAATATTTCAAAAACTCAAAAGGAAAATAAAAATCCTTACGCAATTATGTCTTCTAAAAGAACACAAATTCGGTTTCATAAGCTGCTAATGGATTTATCTAAAGCACCGAAGTGAAAAATTCTTTTTTCATGTGAAAGGAAATGAGGCTGAAAATTCAGTAAATGAAATAGAATAAAAAACTATGTTTACTCTTTTATTTTATTTCTTCATCAATGTAAGCTTTAAAGAATAATTAGAGCGGAAAATTTATTTTTGAAGGAGGTTTTTATGGTCTTCGTCTTAAACCTTTAATCTGGTTTGCGGTAAATGAATATTGGATGAGTTTTTTGTGACATTTTCTTTAAAAAGACAGGGAATGCTGCATAAAAAATGGAAATGATATGGCATATCGTGAAGAATCACAGTTGAACTATTCTCTTGAAAATGGTTTTGCAGTCTAAAAAGTTATCCAACAATTTGTCAGAAAAAAAATAAATTATATCTTCGCAAAGAAATCAAAAAATACTTTTGTGCAACAAAGTAACGGTAGTGGAAACAAAATATTTGTGCACAAGTTTTTAATAAGTTGCAGTCACGTGTTTTGGGGGGGTTTTAGGGAAATTGAGGAAATTGTTCCGAGGTTTGCTCTATCTTATAAGTTCAACTGAAAATTCATTTTGCATGCTTTATTTTTTTAAATTCCTTAAGAACGACATTCCCTACCCCACAAGGTCCTGGCTACGGAAAGATACGGGGGTGTATCTATTGATTGGTTCTCGCCAGGGTCGCAGCAGCAAGAAGTGGGTGGGCATTTTGGCAAGAATATTTCAAAAAAGTGCTTTGATTTTTAACTTTAATGATTTTTTCGTAGAAAAACTAATTCGTTGTAAAAATGATACAGAAACGTTACTGGAAAATAATGGACTACTGATGAGCCCAATTTCTGCCATCTTGGAAAAACCAGTAACCTTTCTGAAATTAACCTTAAAACTTTCTGAAGACTTGAGAAATCTCCACGGTTAGAGCTACTCATGTCTTGACAACCTTCTATGAATGTAAAGTAGAGTTAATGTAAGCGATTTAAACCTTTTTGATCTACCGATGAAGCTCCTGAAGCATTAGCGTAACCACGGGCAAAACTCTGCAGGAAGGAACCAAGTCTATCGCTAGCCTACAATTCCTACCTTGCAAAGCTGCTGTTATCCATTAACGTCTATCGCTCTCACTGGGAGCTTAGTAAACCTGTGGACGGGACTATCGCTCTCACTGAGAGCTTAGTTCACCCGAACGGGACGTAATCGACAAAATGTCGATACATTTAATAACCACGCGCATTTAATTTTTAAACTGGTAGCTAAAAATAATTTTCACAAGAGTTAAATGTCTGCATGCGTACAACTTGTAGCGATGCAGGAAACTTTTTTTGCGATATACTTGATTACACGGGGAAATAGGTGAAATCCCGAAACGTTCCACCGAAAAAAAAGTAATGTTTCGGAATTTTTTTTACAGTGTAAGAATAAAGTTGGAAGGGGAAAAAAAACAATCTAATGCTCAAAAAACAAAAACAAAAAAAAAAAAAAAAGAAGAAGAAGAATTTTGCATTGCGCTTTCCCTGGGTAAGTTTATTACTGCCGTGAACAGATGAACTGCAGTATCTGCTGAAATGAGTTTTTAAGATATTTGAAGAAACGCATTTTGGATTCAACAACAGAGAAATGTTACAATTAGAAAAAAATTTCGCGCTTTTTTTCAGCGCAAACTAAACTAGCAAGTCTAAGCAATAAATTCAACGTACAATAGATGATAAATATGCAGAATAAAAAATAATTAATTTGAATTCTGACATTTTGAATTCAAATTACGTATTTCGCAGTCACGAGTTCCGACAGGTCCCTACTCATTGGAGTTACTGTTCCTAGAAACGGCTCCTGTTCCCCCAAGTTAGCCCCTGCTCCTGGGCGGTTACGTGTGCATAGTTGTGTGTGTGTGTGTGTGTGTGTGTGTGTGTGCGTGCGTAGGTGCCCGTGCATGCATGTGTAGGCTTGTGTGTGTGCGCAGACCTTTTTGTATGCACGTAGGCGTGTGTATATATGTGAGTGTGTATGTGCAGGCTTGTGTGCGTGCGCAGACCTGTGTGTATGCACGTAGGCGTGTGTATATATGTGAGTGTGTATCAGTGTTGGGCATTAATAAATTATTTTTTCAATTGCCTTGTTAATTGATTAAAAAAGTAATTGCAATTAAACTATTAATTGTACTTTGCAATTAATTTAATTAGATTAATGTACGTTAATCGCTTTTCACAGTTAAAAATAATTGCAATTAATTTTCTAAATTGTTTTATGAAACAATTAAAACTAACAATTAACTTAATGTATCAACAGGTACAGCGCAGCGTACAGAGTTCAAAGTATTTTTCGAATTCGTATTTTCGTTCAGTGCTGATTGTTCCCTTGCGTGAACTATTCTCGTCTTGGCAAGTTTTTTCCACACGTAAATGTTTGTGTTTTAATTGTTTTAAAATTGTGCAAATGATTGTTTTATACTTTAACCTGTAACAGGGGTAATGATAAAGAAAGACATAACAGCGGACGTAAGATATCAGAGACAGCTCTGTTTATTTATTTTTATTTTTTTTTAAATCGTGTAATTAAGATGCATTTCTGTAATTTCCCTCAGCTGTTCTTTGGACTGTTACTAGTACGGAAAGAAAAATTTAATTTTTAATTGAAATGTACCTTTTTTGGGGATATTTTGCTAAAGCCATAGGATTTTTTGAGAAAAGTCATTCGCTGCAGTAAATTATTTACTGCTCGTAACAAAATTACTGATACATGAAATACACCGCCAGCTCAGTCATTTCCAGCCAAGGACTGCAGTTTCATACTTAATAGCACTCATCAGCGCGGCATAGGAAAATTACTGAGATACAGATAGGAATTTATATGGGCCAGAGCGGAGCTCTTTTACCCTGTATGAGGAAAAGTCATGAAGGAGTTGATTTGAAATGGTGTGAGGGGGGGGGGATGGAGTGGAAAAAAAAAGTAATCTTTTCAGGGCTACACTATATACATATTTACATAAATGAAATGACAGGAGAATTGAATAATCTGGAATATAATAAGAACTGAGCATATACAAGAAATTACATGGAATGTACAAGTGGAATGGAGATGGAAAACGTCTTAAGGAAGCCAAAAGTGCCAAACAAACTGGTAGCTAATATGGAATTAGCGCAGATCAGACGAGTGACCGAAACAATGGCTCGGTTCAACTCGAGTATTTCATGTATTTCTGCTTCAGCCCTGGCTATTGGGCGGTAATTTACTGAAAGTTACTGAGATTTTATCGATATTTATTTGTTGAACATGTGTATTTAAATAGTTAGATAGTAATATGGCACCAGTTTAGCGTCCACGTTCGAGGTAGACCTGTGTGTAGAATACATTGTACAAAACCAGTAATTTTTTTATGAGTTAGTTTTAATTAAAATTCACAGAACAATCGACAATTGTCAATTGTAGTAAGCTACAATTAACAATTAATTAATTGTTAATTGTGGTAAACTACAACTAACAATTAATTAATTGTTAACTGTAGGAAATTACAATTAACAATTAATTGTTAACTGTAGAAAACTACAATTAACAATTAATTAATTGTTAATTGTAATTTTCTGCAATTACAATTGATCAATTGTTAGTTGTTGTGGTTACGTTTACCAATTAATCAATTGTTAATCTTTAATTGTCAATGCAATTAAAATTTGCCCAACTCTGGTGTGTATGTGTGTGAGCATGTGTGTACGTACAGGACATGGACGCCTCCGACCAGGAAAAGGGCATTCCGACGCGTCTGCCGAGGCTGGTGGGCGGTGGTGCAAGGGTCCCTGGTCCAAGCTGAAAAAGGAACCACAACGCCAAGGACGGTCAAGTGAGAACAATAAGCAATCGTGATTGCTCAAAAAAAAAAAAAAAAAAAAAAAAAAAAATTGAAAATTGAAAAATTTCCTGTCCACGCAGAATACTTATGCCTATCTGGAAGGGATACGGCTTTATATACGCAGCGGGTGATCCCTCTTTTTTTTTTCTTTTTTTCGAAAGAAGGTGTTATATTAAATCTCGACGAGAAAATAAATATTTTGAAACACCTTTCAAATTTGATAAATATATACAGTACATTGCGTATTACAATTATTTAAAAGATGAGAAAAATTACCCCAAAAGCATTACCGAGGATCCTCTATAACTGCTTTTTTATCTTTAACTTTGACTTTATTTTTTAAAAAATTTCCGAGAAAGAGGCTTTGATCCCCCCCCCCCTCCCACATCATAGAAAATTGGCTAAAATAACGTTTAGAAGCTTCAATTTTGATAAAAGCCAGAGAGGATTTCGAATCTCTCCACCCACTAACAGTCCATAAAATTTTCTAATACTGCGTTTTTCAAACTTATTTCGAAAATTTTCCCCTAAAATGGCCGAATATAATCTGGTGTTTATAGCTGCGGTTCCCAACCAGGGGGCAATTACCTCCAAATGGGTAAAGTGCGATTTTATCAGAGGTAAAATAAGTATCAGGATTGGGTCAGTTCTTAAGGAGGTCCGGGACACATTTTGAAAAGAAAAAATTATTAAACAATGTAGAGTGTTGAAATTTTTTGCACTGATTCACCATCTATTTAATAAGCAAATTTGTAACATAAATATTTTTTCAAACAATTCTCCAAATTTAACTAATTTCCTTTGAAAAATGAAGTTGCTTAAAATAGTTAAAATTCAAAACATTCTTGGCCAATTTTTAAATTTCTTTATGCACAAATATCTAAGTTTTAATTTTTATTCGGAAATTTAAAAAATATTAATTCAATAAAAAATAGAAAATATTTCAAAAAAAAATTCGAAAAATTCAAAGATACTTTTTTAAAATAAAATCATATTTTTTGCAGCAATGGTTATTTATTTATTATTATTATTTTTTTTTTTTTTCAAATTCGCCGAATAAAAAGTAAAGTTAACTGTTTGAAAAAGATATGCTCCAAATTTCATTGTTTTATCTGTATCAGTTCTATATCTGTTATAAGAGTCTGTCTGTTATAAGAGTTTGAATGCAAAAAATCGGGAAAAACTGCATCATGGAGAAAAACGCGTTTGAAGTTTTAAAATTGAATATATAATATAAGTTAATCCATGCAACAAAAATAGTTATATCTTTAGTTCTAATTAAGATAGAAACAAGATTCAAACATCCTTTTAAGCAGAAAATGACGGAAAAGTTTTTTTTAATAAAAAAAGGGGCAAAATTTGACGATTTTTTTGTCCCTAAATGTTATGTAACCCCATTAAAAGAAGTTTCCTGCGAAAATAAATGAATAAACAAATAAAATGAAAAGAAAAACCTTAATACAAAAATCTCATTATCCATTAATTTAGCATGCTAATTTCATGAAAGAATAGTACTCTTTTTCTTTTCAGTCTTCGTAAAGTTGCTCGTCTTTCGACCGAGATTGCTTAATGGAACGTCCGAAATTTAATTAAACATCATGTGCATTCCTAAGATTTACCTGATAGTGTTGAAGATAATTCAGCGAAGCTTTAATGAGACGAACCTTCTTTACGCGGATGTCGTTAAAGATTTGGAAAATTTATGTTTAAACACCGGAACAATTAATTAACTACCTTCTCTGTTTACTTAGGAAATAGTTCATGAAATAGTTTTAGTGTTCTTTCTTCATCAATAATCTATTTACCATAGATGTACTGTGTAGTGTTATGTGTCTGCTGTTATGTCTCACAATTTTTTTTTCCTATTTTATTTTATTTTATTTTATTTTATTTTTATCAACGAAGCATTTTTTGAATGATTGACTAAAACAAGATTGGAAGTTTTTTTTTTTTTTCAAAATTGATTTTTCGGAGATAAATGTTGGTTGGTTCGTCAAAAAATTACTTTACAGAAAGACATATTTTCGTTTGAATAAATGTTGCTAATAACATTTTTTCGTTTTTAAAAAAACGTTTTAAAACATTATACTATTTTGTTTCCTTCTTTTCTTTTCTTTTGGTAACATTATATACCAGAAAACCGCCCGTCAAGGTATAACGGGTGAAAATTGCTTCTGCATTTGAACGAAGCAATGGCCTGTATGGTGATATTTTGATGGTTGAAATTGTAACCCCTACTCCAGTGGATGAGCCCTAAACTCTATTGTTGACCACTTTTTCATTTCTTTATTCTCCCAAGATTAGTCTTACCAGTAAAACAGTTAAGTTACCGGATCTAGTTCAGCCTTGTCACAATAAAGCATTTCCCTGCACGTTAAACATTACCAAAAATTTTTTTTTCAAATTATCATGCAGTGGCTCGAGTGTTATTGTTCATGACGTCAGAACGTTACTCGATCAGTAAATTCGCTATGTATAAGGTTATCAAATAGTACAGTAAATGACTAATTTCAAACAGAAATTTGTTCTTTGAAGTGTAATAAGTATGGGTTCGAAACCTGTTCAGTTGTTTGCAAGAGTACCTTGGTACTTTACAGGACACAAAAACACACCAATATTTTTTTTCTTTCAAATGGGGCTGTATAAGAGACCCACCTCAAGAGACGTCTGGTCCATAACCAGACCTAGTGCGCTCCCCAACAATGCATCAGTTTTTCATGTGTCACCATTAAGGCGCTGCTGCATGACACAGTACTGTTTTTGACGCCCAGTTTCCACCAGATGGAGACACCTGGGCTCTCATTTGATGCAAAATTGCACTAGGAATTTAATTTAGCCGAGAGATATTCTAAGCCAAACGAATACCCCAGGGATTTTTTACATGCCGCATAATCATACGACATGGGCGCTGAAGATTTTCTGCATCTTGAAAATCCATCGACTGGTCAGGTCAGAACCTGGGTCTCCAGACGTAGAAGGCCAACACACCAACAATTGAACATTATATTTTTACTAGAAAATCGCCTGTCAAGGTATAACGGGTGAAAATTTGCTTCTACATTTGAACGAAGCCATTGCCTGTTTATTGATATTTTGATAGTTGAAATTGTAACTCTAACTCCAGTAGACTAACCCTAAACTCCAGTAGATATCGTTCATAGTTGACCCTTTTTTCGTTTCTTCATTCCCCTGAAATAATACAGTCTTACCAGTAAAACAATTAAGTTACCGGATCGAGTTCAGCCTTGTCGCAATAAAGCCTTCCCCTACATGTTGAACATTACCAAAATATATCATCAAAATTATCATGCCGTAGCGCGAGTTTCATTGTTGAAACTCGTGGGTTACTCCATCATTGGCTATTATACACTGCTTGACACTGAAAATGCGACACCAAGAAATAGTGTTCAGAAATTTATGCAAATTTTAAAGTAGACGTACATTACTGAGTTATGTAAGTGATGTGAAATTCGCAGCTCTCCGACGCACGTGAAGTAAGATATAAGGAAAGGAACTTGCAGAATGGGCAATATTCGTGTCGTTATTTCTGACTGGAGAATTATCGAAGAAATTTTGTTTTTGTCTTAAAAGATATGTGTAACACGAGAGAATGCCAGGCCGACGTCAACGAAGGCACTTCCAGCAGATAGGCGATTTTACGAGGTGTATGGTGATCGGACTGAGAAGGGGAGGTTGGTCCGTACGTCAAATCACAGCTGATACCCACATGGATGCAAGCACGGTGCATCGGCTGTGCCTTAGACGGTTGGAACAACGAAATGTAGCAAGATTGAGGGGTGCAGGGGCAGCCAGAGTGACGTCAGAACGTGTGGATCGACGCATCCACCGACAAGCTGTAGTAGACCCACAAGTCACTTGTTCCTCGATTCTGCAGCAGGTGCAAGAAACCCTGAATGTTCCCGTGTCAACCAGAACCATTTCCTGTCGTTCAGTCGCACGTGGTCTGCAATCACGGCGTCCGCTAAGAAGACTGCCATTGACCCCACAACATAGACAGCAACGTTTAGTATGGTGCCGGACTAGAGCGACGTGGATGACAGAATGGCGAAATGTCGTGTTCTCAGATGAATCCCGCTTCTGTTTATCCAGTGATAGTCACCGCAAACGTGTGTGGCGTCGACGATGAGACAGACCCAATCCGGCAGTAGCTGTGGAACGTCCTACCGCACGACGACGTGGCATAATGGTTTGGGGCGCAATTGCGTACAGTTCCATATCACCTCTAGTTCGTATTCAAGGCCCTATGACGGCTAATAATATGGATAATGTGCTGCGGCCGGTGGCAATCCCTTACCTTCAAGGGATTCCTAATACAATTTTTCAGCAGGATAACGCCCGACCACACAGTGCTCGCATCTGCCTATATGCTCTCCAAGGCACACAGATGCTTCCCTGGCCACTGGTGGCATGATTGGCTTTTGCTGGGGAGATTTGTGAATTCTGCAGAAAGATTTTAGGAAAGTTACTGAATATCAATGGAAAGCGTTCCTATTCTCTGTAAGATATGTTACTGGCAAGAATTGTACATTTTCGCTGCTCCTTATTTTCTAGGATCGTTTCTGAATTTTTTAAGCAGCAATTTTATCCACAATCTAACTGTTACCTTTACTAATTATAAATTTCGTATTTCAGGTGACCATCACGGGCATGGACCTTCACGATTACCGACAGTGTCTTCGCCGCTGGAGTACGGCTGTCCGTGCCATGTACGGTCAGTGCCACCTCCTTGGACCAGGAGTTTGCCACCCCGTACACTACGAGAGGCTAGTACTGCATCCCGAAGCGACGATGAGAGACATATTAGAATTCTTAGATTTGCCATGGAACAGATCAGTCCTGCACCACGAGCGCCTTATAGGAAAACCGGGAGGTGTTTCTTTGTCCATGTAAGTGCAAAGTGTTCATTTTTACTTTATAAGGCAACATTCTAACTCTTTTGTCATGTTTCTCAAAAAAAAAAAAAATGACATTCAAGGTTTATATTAATCTTCAGACACTTTTTGAACAGAGACATTTGTTCCCTTTTTTAGAACTCTTCGAAGCAGGGGTGCCCCCCCCCCACAAGTGTCATAGCGCAGACTGCGCCATTGAAATTTTTAGGGGGGTTGTTTTGAGGGGAGTTTCTCTCTTTTCAGGGGTGCTTTCGTTTTTTGGGGGTGTTTTGCAATATTTAGAGGGGTGCGCACTTGATCTTGGGGGGGGGGGGCACCCCTGCTTCGAAGCACACTTTTTGAAACAGTTTTCAAAACACACCTTAGAATAATTTTCAAAAAACCTATATGCTTCAGCATACTTTTTAAACATTTGTTGGAACAGTGAAATATGTCTTTTTTTTTTCGAACCCTGTTTTAGTTAATTTTTTCACCACTTATGGAGCACTACTTTAGTTAGGCCAGCAGTTTTTGCTGTTAATTTTATGGCAATCTCGTTAGGTAGCTATCAACCACCACCCGCACTGGATGATCTTCGACCAGAGAGTGCTACGTTAAAAAGAAATTACCTAAAATGCGCTCCGAATGTGTCCCGCTCAGAAATTCGTTAAATTTAAACTTAGAATTACATTTCAGAATAGATTTGTGGAACATTTGAAAACAAATTGGAGACACATTTGAAAACAAATTGTTAACACATTTTGTGATACTTATAAAATTAAAGCTACCATCCGTACAAATACAATATCAATAGCTTTCTTTAGCTACCAGTCAATAGAATCTCTTAATGTAGTACTACTACTAGGAAATTTGCTGCTGTGTCGATCGTGCTTTGCAAACGATAGAAGTGTCAAAAGTAAGAATTCAAGATAGCGTAGGATCTGTCCATGTTTCAAGTATTAAAAGGACGTTATAGCGCAGTGTTTCTTAAATTCTCTTATTTGTGGTACCCTTTTAAATGCTCGCTTTGTCGTGGAACCCCTGGTTTTTTGTCACCAGTTTGGAGTTGCGTAGTCAGGATTCTGTTTTAGAGCGGACCCAGGTTCTTACCTGGAACAGACTCTCATATTAACTATTCGTCATTAAACCACTAATTAGAATGATTTCATTTATTATTGATAACTTCCAGTTATTATTTGTTGTAAAATATCAATGCACTCCTCTTTGTAATTCTGAGTGTTTTTAAAGGGACAAATAACCTCAGAGTTTGTGAATGAGGTTTATGATTAATACTTTCAATTAGGAAAAGAAATACTTACCTACAATAGTATCAATAATTCATTTAAATTTGAACAGAAAAAGTTTTTAAACCTTAAGAATTAAAATGTCTTTAATTTTTCGACAATTTTTCAGTTATTTATAAATCATGTACTTAGATTTTACTATGTGTTGATGTCAGACAGAGTTAGGATATTTCGATGCCCTTGACCAATACTGCTCCTTAAATTCGTCCTCCTTCGTTGAATGCTGAAATTGTCCTTTCAGCTGCTGCCATAGAAACAGGGAGAGTGGCCAGTAACTACAGCAGAATATATGAAATTGACGTCAAAAATCGTAATTTTGCTCAATATTTCGTAATGTTGCGGAAAAGGGGTTTGGTTTGCACTCCCATTTTTTATTTTTAAATATTGAAATCACTTTTAAAATATCTTTGATGTTATTAGGGATTAAAAGCTTCTTCTGGAAATCTTTCAAAACAGAAGTTTTTAAAACGCAATTTTAGGCTATCTTTGGAGACATTAGATGAGAAGGAGGTGTTCTGGGATTGATTCTTGAAGGCACTATCTCAGGCAATTTTTGACAGTCTAAAATTTTTCATTATTTTAGGCAACAAATAAAATTATTCCTATAGTGACAAACCCTGATGGGTAATACCGCTGAGATTAGTACCGTAAATGCGGGCTACTTTTTCCCAGATTTTGAAACTTTTCTTATTCTTTTCTCAATAATTTTGTAACTATTCATATTTCCAAGCTATGGAAACTTGTTTTACACATCTAGAGATCTCTTAATTTAATTTTTGAATAGTGATCAGTTTATTGCTAACTATTTTTACCCTTTATTATTATTTTCCATTTTTGCCAATGTTATCCATGATTTTGGGTTATTTTGGCCCAAAGTGGTTTTCCCTACTTAAAATCATTGTAGAACTAACTAGAGTTAAAGAAATCTTTGTGTTCATACGAAAAACTATTTAATTGAATGCATAATACATTTAAAAGAAGTTTTAGCTACACATATTTGTTTTAAGGAAAAGTATTATTGTTATAATTATTTTTTATTATCCCAGATAGCATTTTTTGCTTGCAGCAAACTTGCAACAAATTTGCTTTGCAATTCTGCAAACTTGCATCAAATTGGATGCGACAAGTCTGCAAGTCAGATGCAAACGAGATGCAAGCTTATGCAAGCCTTGCTTTCCCCACGAAGTGAACTTGCAGCAAGTTTGTCCTGCAAGTCTTATCAAGTTTGCTGCAAATTCGTTGCAAACCAGTAGGAAAGTCATTTTTGTGGTATCAAACTTGCTGCAAGTTCAAAGCAACTAAAGCTTTGCTGTGACAAATTTGTTTCAAACTGTATTCAAACTGAGCTTTGTCATATCAAATTTGCTGCCAGTTCATATCAAAATTGCATAGCATTTTTCTGCTTGCAGCAAACTTGCATCAAAATGGATGCGACAAGTCTGCAAGTCTGATGCAAGCCTTGTAGTCCCCACGAACTGAACTTGCAGCAAATTTGTCCTGCAAGTCATATCAAACTGTTGCAAGTTCATTGCAAATTTGCTTAGGTGCATCAAATTCTGAAAATTTTCTGCAAACTAATAGAAAAGTTTGTTGTACCAAATTATCCACAAATTAGTGAATGAGTAGCCATTTTTAACAAAAAGTATTATGAACCCACTGCAAACTAGAACATACTTTTATTGTATTCATTGCAGAAATATTTGTAATCGAACACAAACTTTATTGTATCAAAAATTTGAATTTATAATACTACACTACTTTGAAAAAAATCAGGTCTCAAAACTAGTAGTATTTCTAGCAAACAATTATTTTAGTTTTAGCAATTACTGTAGAAAAATATTTCATACCTATAAAGATATGATTAAATAAAACAATGAATATTTATGTTATGCATCCAAGAGAAGTTTGTAACAGTTGCAATAAGTTAACAGTACCTTTGATCTGATCCACGAAAATTTTAATACAACAAAACTTTATGTTTTCAGAAAATGCAGAAATTATAACGCAAAGCTAAACTACTTTTTTATATAAAAGTTTTTCTCTAAAAAAATTCTCACTTGTTTTTTAATGAAGGATTAAAACCTTTTCAAAATTTTATATTCCAATTTACACAATGTAATACAGTAAAACCTGTGAAGTTGACCACCTGTCTAAGTTGACCGCTTTTTTCAGGCACGGAATTGGCCCTTATCATATAAAACAACCTTTGTAAGTTGACACCTGTTTAAATTGACAACTTAAGTAATGCACCGCAGGTGGACAACTTATACAGGTTTCACTGTACTAGCTTTATTTACCAATTAAAATTTGAATAGGGCATTTCATTTTTCTTTAACAAAAATTTTCATGCATTCATCGAATGCTGTAAATACAATGTTAATTATATACAGGTGAATGTAAATTTAAACCCAATTTGCAAGTAAATTTGAAGACTTTTTTTTAACTTGATTATTTACTATGTAGGATCTGATTCAGGCGTAAAAAGTTTGCTAATCTGTGATCCTACATTCATTTAATTTTAAGAAGAATAGTTGATTATCAAGCAAATGAACGCAAAACAAATCCCAAATTCAATGTAACATTATATTATTATTAAAGAAATTAATTTATTTTTGGATATTGAACCGGCATTTAGTTCACGGTCTCATAGCGACCTTCTAACAAATTTGAGCACAGGAAGTAAGGTATAGGTTAAATTGTACAAGTTGTACTGAATAACATTGAATTGATACAGTAGACTTCTCCAGAAATGTTAATTTTTGCTATTATTTTAATAAAATATACTTGTTAAAATGTACAACTCAAACTAAATTACATGGAGAATAAATTACTAGTACATTTTTTTGGACGTTTTTTTTCCTATGATATACAAATGTGGCACAAGCATCAATTAAATAAACTTTTACTCTACGGAGACTTTCAGTTTTCTGGTAACCCTATTCTCAGCAAACACAAAATAAATTTTAAAAGACAGTTACATTAAATCAATACAGACTGTTTATTAACAATAATTACAAACAAATTGTCCAACAGTATTTGCAGAATATTATAATACATCGATTCTTCACACTTTTCTTCATGTCTTTGTGTCCTAAAATAAAAAAAAAGCATTGTAGAAAAATTATAAGTTAGACTTTAATTAAAGAATTCTGCTAACAGTAGTCTTAAAGACAGGCATAAAGTATAGTTCCCCAGTTATGAACCCAACTCGTATTAAAGGGGCTACTTGAAAACCACCAATTGATAATGTTAACTTAGAGAAATTTATTTTTAATGTTATATTTGCATTTATTTTCAAATCGTTTTTCAATGGAGAGCTTTTCTTACCACACAATTTCTGTTTTTTACTTCTATTAAAAATGAAGAAGAATCTTTGCAGGTAAGTTTTATTACTTTTGGAGACGTTTTCACTTTTGAGACATGTTTTAAAAGAAAAATTAGCTTCGTATTCTCAAAAATATTTAATGCAAAAATAATCGCTAGCTCTGAAATGCAAACTAGACCCGTTAAACATTATGGTCCTGTGGCATTAACATAAGTGATCATTTTTACAAGATCAGGAACTGATTTACAGATCCCCAAACTCTGGGCGCAAAGCAGATTAAGCCTTCTAATGGAATCAACAAGTCTCAGCTAATATGAATAGTTTAAAATCCCAGCACCAAAATATAATTTTTCAGATGATAGCAACTATAAACAGAGTGAAGCTTCTTTTAGAAGTACATCATATGAAGCAGTGAGAAGCGAAGGGATGTAAGTGGACATATGCAAGTTTTGAATAAAATGACTTTAAAGATAACGTCCTAAGTGGACTAACATTGATTTTTTTTCTAAGTCATTCTGTACAGCAGCACCTACCAGGGTTAGGATTGCCAACCTTGGAGAAACAATTTGACAAGCATCTGTAGCAGGGTTGGCAAGGTTTTGGACACAACAGTAATAAAAACCATGGTTTTTACCGTCCTGTCTAAAACTAGTTTTTGATAAACTGTATTTTGTGAGAAAATATCAAAAACAGAACAAAATGTGTCAAAGTTATGTTTTATATTGGATATTCATTCAATGGTGAACATTCAAGTATAAAAATATGTGTAACTGAATGATACAGCTAATTCTAATCTAGTTACATAGAAGTTGAATTCATCATTAAACATTCCAAATCGTACGCATTTTTTATTTTTTTGTTTCATAATAGTAATTAAACTTTTTGGCATTTATGCACGTGTGCAAAAGAAAGTGTTCAAAACATAGTTCAATAATTGACTGAAATGCAATAAATAGTTACAGAATGTATATTATATTAAAAATATGAATTTAAAAAAAATGAACAAGTTTTAAAATTTCAGTGCATGTATTTAATCAATTTATTATTCTTTAATCTATAGTGAAAAAAAAAATGCTAAAATATCATGTAAAACTTGAACGCAAAAACCATTAAAAAAATATTCTCTTTTTTTTCCACCAAAAAATTACACATTTAATAACATTTTTCCGAGTTATAAATGGAACTGAAACTAGTTGTCTTGGTAGTGTAGTGAACTTCTTTTCATAACTCTACCAACTGTTACATAAGAAAGTTTTTGCACAATAGAGTTATGAGCAATTTGTTTAAGTAAAATATTTATGAATGAAACTTTCAGAGAAAATACAAATACTCATTAATTAAAACTTATTATTTATGCATTATTAATATTGCAGTAAATATGAGTTGATTTGATTACACTTTTAGCTTTAGCATCCTTTTTATCATACGGTAAAAACCACCTGTTCTGTCCGAAACCAATTTTAGACAGTCCAAAACTCAACCCTGATCTGTGGTGAATTTGAGTAGCAGCTCGGTATTTTGCATAAAATTCAACAAAAAAACTAACTTTAAATCTCAAAAACACTTACCTAAAATTATTTTTGAGCTATAATAATCATTTTAAACATTAGCATAAAAATAATTATTTTTTACTTAATAAGACAGTTTTAAGCACTATGTCATGCCTCATGCTTTTGAACGCTCGACTGTGAAATGCGGAGCTAAATAACCTTTTTTGCAGAGCTACGGAGTTTTGCAATCTCACTGCCTCACATGGAAGTTCAAAATTTAATTCAACTAAAGTATGAAAACAATAATAAAAATTTAAGTTTAACATTGATGGAATTGTTGGTGAACATGATGAAAATAATGTAAGAAAGAACCTAACTAAACACCAAGTATACGTAACAAAACACCTAAGAGAATAACTAAAAGTAGGTACAGTAAAACCTGTGAAGTTAACCGCTTTTTTCACGCACGGAATTAGCCCTTATCGTATAAATCAGCCTCTGTAAGTTGACCACCTGTTTAAGTTGACCATTAAAGTAGTGCACCGCAGGTGGTCAACTTACCCAGGTTTCGCTGTATCAGCAAACTTAAAAAATACTGAATATTTCACGTTTGTTGAAAATCTTTGATTGAAAGAAGACATATTTTGTTTTAGGTAAAATTTAGAAATGATAATTTAAAAGCATAATCCAGCCTTCACATTCCCCGTAAATAGTGAAAAAAAATAATAATTTGTCGAGTTTTCCTCAAAGCAAAAATCCTGACTTGTCAACACCTACTTGTAGCATTCCCCACACAAATCGTAGGATTTATTACTTCCAAACAAGGTTAGGTTTATAAACATGATGGAAATACAATACCGGTTTAAGTTAAAACACTCCAATCATTCAAATTTGCTTACGAACAAAAGCTTACTGAAAAAACATAAATTATAAACTAGCAATAGCTGTCATAAACCCTACTGAAATTTTAAATGGGTAATAGGTTGGTCTAAACTTGATAAGAATTAAAAGTAAAATGAAATGACAAGTTTAAAATCTGATTTTCAATGCATACTCAAAAAGTTTAGTGTTTCTTTAAAAATACAAGCTAGCATACATTTTTGACATAGCCCAAATGCATTAATTTAGCTTACATGCTAAGTGGGATGTATGCAAAAGATTTTCAAAAAGAGCTAACCTCATATACAAGTGCATGATATTCTTTTATAATGTTATTTTCACAATTATTTACTATCTAGTCAGTCCAATTAACTTAAAAGTATTTATAATCAATGCACTTATTTAAAAAAAAAACAATCATTTTTACGTCTAACTGCTTTTTGCCAAATATTAAATACATTAAAGTATTATCTATGCATACCTATTTGACCCCTAAAAGTAAATTGAAAATGAATATTTACCTTGAAAGCAAATAAGAGGGGAAGTAATTATTCTGCTGCTGAATACTTTATATAAAGCCATTCAATAAAACTTGGGAAATATGATAGGTTGCGGTTACTAAGATATGTAAACATTTTTGACTAGAAGTACAAGACTGTTACTAGTCAAAAACCTGACAACCCAGCTTTAAAAAACCTAATTTATGAAGTTTATTAATAAAAATATAAATGTTGTACTCAAAAACTCACATTATTTCTTGATGTCAGCTGCCATATATCCTTATACACCCTTGGACAGGCAGCTATAAAAAAAACATAAGAATAAACAACAGGACATGCTATATTTGCTAATACATTAAAGCAGAGCTCAAAGTAAAGTCAACAAACAAGAATACTATTTTGAAATTGTCGACTAAAATTATTTTATGGAAATATAACCAGTTTTAAAATTGGAGACAAATATTATTAATGGAGCTAATATTTTGAATAATAAAAACAAGTTATTGCTAGAAGGTAAACTAAGTTACAGTTAAGCTATATATGCAAAACAGTTTTGTTTAATTTGAATTCTGAAATAAAGCCATATGAAACACATGAAATCATCTGGCAATCCACAGGCAAAAAAGAAATTATTCAAGCAAACTTTGTTTGGATAAAGGTAAAAAAATCCTACAATAATTATCAGAGCACAGGTATATTTCAAGCCTCGTGTTAAACACAAAAGTTACGTCCCCCCCCCTTTTTTTTGTAAAGAGACCTCAAAGAAACGTTTTTGAATTTTAAACCATTTCTTTAAAACAGCTTCTCAAAATAGTTAACAATAATCAGTGCAAATGTAAATCATGCTGTGCAACAAACATGTCTAGAAAGATGGCATGAAATTTACAGACCTCATAGAACATTTCAGTGTCGAAAAGTAGGATATTTTCGAAAAAAGGAGGAAAAAGTAGAATTAATACTTGATTACAAAAGCAAGGACAAAATCAAAACAATTAAAAAGTGAACTTATAATGACTTGAGTTTACTTTGAGTTACTTGAAGTTTTGCCACGAGAAAACTACATACATTTATAAAAATCAGAATGCCACGAAGGGAGGTATTAGTCAAAATCCCATATTCAGCTAATTTTAGCTGATGATTTGGCAAACCTGGAGATATAATTGCAAGTTTTTAAATACCCAAATATTCCTTTTCATTAGCTGTAGGGAAAGGGACACATGGGAACAATTTTTTACATTTCTTTATTTTTCAAAAAAATATTATCAATTTCGCAGCACCAAAATATCTCCAAGATTAAATAGGTAGCCTTTTCTTTGTGTCATGGACTTTTTAAAAAAATGTCTTTAATTGCTTATATGTGCCCTTTTTGGGGAGAACATATAAACAGGCCTGGGACACATATGAACATGATTAAAAAAAATGCAGGACATGCATCATATTTTAAACAATATAACGATTTGCAATAATGAAGTTTGATTAAACAATTTAAAATATGTTTTCCCAAGAAAAAGAAAACAATGAAATTACATAAAACAGCTGCTCAAATGAAGAAGTTTCGACCAGAGAAACATATATCTCATCAGGGGCGGCAAATAGGGGGGTCAAGAGGGGGCAATCGCACCCCCAAATTTTTTGCGCAGAATGGTAAAAAATGGGTGAATTCAATTTATGAAAGTCGCAATTCAATGTTTATTTAAAAAAATCTCGCTGGTTCTCAGAAACTATTTGATGAAACTCGACATATTCCCAGACTATAAAAAGTGTTTTTCGTTATTTGGATGATGACTTAGAAATTCATGAAGTATTTTCCGGCATTTTCAGAACATAGAAAACTGATAGAGAACCATGGTTAATGTTAACTAAAGAAGACATTTTCTCATATAGGCTAAATATTTCATACTTGTGTGCCCAGAGTAACGATGGTATGTCTGATATGAAAGGCTCATCTTCAAAGATCCACCTACATGCTCCACAAGATATGCCAAGAATATAATATGAAGATCTCAATCCCGAAAACTAAAACAATGGCATTTAGGGGTAAAGAGCCAATTAGAAGTAAAATTGTTATTGATAATAGAATTATTGAACAGGTGAAGCAGTTCAACTACCTAGGATGTGACATCACCTTTGACCACGACAATGATGTCCAAAACAAACTACATAGGTTTGAACATATATGTGGAACCCTTACAAGAACCCTAATGGGAAAAACGAGAAAGGAAACACAACTGAAGTTCTATAAGGTTATGGCAGTGCCAATCTTGCTATACGGCTCTGAAACATGGACTTTGAACAGTCAAGAAACTAGTTGAATTCAAGCAGCAGAGATGAAGTATTTGCGATCACTGAAGAACTGCACTATCCTAGATAAAATAAGGAATGAATCTGTTCGAAGGGAATTACAGATATTCAGTCTCAATGAAAAAATTGCGGAATATCGTAACGATTGGAAAAACCATGTTCGACGTATGACACGAGGGAGACTTCCAAGAGCAGCCTTTTATTACAGAACAAGGGGCAAACGAGACCGTAGTAGGCCCAGGAAGCGGTGAGGCGACCAAGAAGCCGGAACAGGCTTTTTGCCTAATCCTTGAAGAAGAAGAATGAGAAAAAAATTCAAACGAAGTCATAGATGCTGAAGGGCATGAACCTTTTCATCATCTTTTATGTTTAGCTGTACTGGCAAAACAGCACGTCACTGGGTACTGAACACTGATAGATTAGTTACATGATTCCCTGCCTCTTCTGAATTCTAAAACTCATGCATTAAAACTTTTCCAAAAGGTATAAAACTTTAGTATCGAGATGTTTTGTATAACAACTTATTAGAAAGTGATTAAAATTTTTAATTGTTTCTAAACACTAATTTTTAGTCATATTATACCGATTTTATGACCACTTCCTGTTAGCTAATGTGTGTTTGGGACCGCGCTGTGGTAATATATATTTAAGAAACTTGACCCCCCGAATGAAATGCTGAAATGCCGCCCCTGTATCTCATTGTTCCAAATGTTTGTCCAAGAGATCGAGTACTGGGACTGCTATTATTTGAGATTTTTTCAAGATTAATGTTATGTAAAACATGCCATGTTCACAAGTCTCTCCCCCCCCCCTCCAAGTGTGAATAACCATATTTCACCAGTCAGTAAAATTTGAAGTTCCTATCATAAAACTGAGAGGGTCCCTGATAACTACAATGGCTGTGTTTTACTTCGTGCAAAATTTATACTGAATGAAATATACACCAATATTTTGAAAATTGGGATTGAAGACAGGAGTCTGGTAAAGAAAACACATTCATTTGAAATGCTTATAATCAATATTTCACAAAAGATCATACATTTAATTTACTGCATTTTCATTTGATGTAAAATACTTCTTCAATGAGTAGTAATCTGTCGAGATAGTATATTCGTAGTTATTCTGTCTAAAAGTTTTTACTAAATAAAAAAGGTACGATTGATCCAGGGTGCAGGGCAGCCGTGAGCTAAGCAAGTCACTTGTCGGTTTTATTGCCGGGCCCCCGTCCCCCCCCCCATTTAGCTTGTTAAATTTGTCTATTGCGATTCCAAGCCGGGCCCCTTTAAAGGACGGGTCGCTAGTTTCCGACAAAGCTGACATGGCCTCTTGTCGGCACTACCAGGGTGGTAAAATCGATAAATTTACCAGGTATTTAGAAAAAGACCAAAGAGGAATACAATTAACAACGAATTAACAAAATTATGAATTTTATTTAATCTATAGATTGAAGCAAAACTAACGCTTTAGTGATACACTGAATATTCAGTTGGTATTCAGTACACTGCCTATTCAGCAGACAAACCGAATATTCTAAATACAAAAGAGTCTTAAAAGTTCTGGATTTTGCTCTACTTGAGGTGCTTAATGTTTTTAGTTACATTTTTAGTTTGATTTTCATTAACATCTGAAAATTGAAATACTTTGCTACGTTGTAATCCGAGGAGGCATGAGCCCCAACTACATCTGATTTTCGAGAACCTACGGTACTTAAAATAAGTTTAACAAGAGTAAAAGTTAAAGTAGAATTTTAACAAATTTAAATATACAAAAATAGGTCAGGGCAACAAAATTCTTAAGAATGTTAAAATTCTTAAGAATTTTAACATGCCCTGCTGGGCACGTTTGTCAAAACAAAAAAAAAAAAAAAACATGTCGAGGAAAAAAAAAATTTTTAAATGCCCAGTTTTTTTTATTTTTTTTTATTTTATAATAATACAAATATTTGATTTTGTCATATAGCATTAATCAGACAAAAAAATTACACCTGAGTCAAGAACTGTTTCAATATGAAACATAAAATAAAAGTTAAAATAAATAGTAGGGGAATGTGGGGAAAAGCGAAATGGTTAAGATGACTGAGCTTTTTCAAAATGAACAAATAGGAAATTTGTTTTAAAAATTACAATATATAAAGAAATAACATTGCACATAAAATAAAACTTGCGTTAAAACATTATTTTTTATTATTGGCAGTAAAATTTAGCCTTCGAGAAAAAGTAGAAGTTTTTCACGTTTTTTTTTCGTGGGATAAAGTGAAAAATGAAATATTTTCTATTTGATTGTGAGAAATTTTTTCGAACAAAATAATGATCAAATAAATAATAATTCACTAAATGAAAAGATAATGAAACAATAAACTAATAAATAAATTAATTTATTAATTGATACAAAGAAAATAAATGAGCGAATTAAATAGAGAGAATGCATAAGAAAATAAGTGAAAGAGTGAATTAATAAGTGAATTATTAAATTAAGGAAAAATTAGTTAATGAATACGTAGGTGATTTGGTAAGCGATTGAATAAGTTAACGAAAGGAATTATTTCACTTTGCCCCGCATGCACTTGACTAATTGTAAAAAATATTAAAAATACAAATGAGCTAAATATTAATTAAATAAATACTGCACAGAATATTTGGAGTTCCCAATTAATATTTCAAATGTTAATTACAAGAACTTTATGATTTAATAACACCAAAATAATTTTCGACTTACAGCAAAACATTACAATTTGAGTATCAATTTTGGAAAATTACTTATATTATCATATGCTTTGGTTTTCAGAGGTATTTTTTTCTTGACTGGAATAGACTATATATGTGTGCTTACCTAGTTATTGTTTCAGAAACTACCGACGGAGAACAGTCGTATTTTTATCAGTTTTGGAGGTTGAATAATTTTATTAAAATAACACCATTTGTAAAACAAAGGATTCTAAATTTTTGATCACTTCCAAAACTTTTTAGGGCATTCCATTGCTATCAACATTCGCTACTTCTTCTCTCGCATGAACAGCTATCTTTGGAAACCTGAGCTCATTCCATTCTACAATAATAAAATTACAAAAGCTTTCCAACAAATTAAAAAATATTTCTAAGAAGTAGATGCAGCTGGGTAAACCTTTTTCTAAACCTTCTGCAACTTTTAATTCCTCTTCATCTTCCACAATGAAAGCCATGCAACTGAGCCCTGATGAATTGAGTCTGCAATCTCTCTCACTATCCGTTGTCGAGAATTCCAGGTTTTTTCTTGCGTTTTTCCTGTTTAGAGAATTAGTTTTAGCTGTTCTTTACTTTTACAAATCTCTCTGGCGGATTTTTTCGCGATTTTATGCTGCGCCAAAGTAGGTCGTAATTTTTAGGTTAAGAGATATGTTGTAATTATCATTTTTTTAAATACCTAAACAGAAATGAGAAGTATAACTATACTACGGCGTAGAGTAATAAATAGTGCTCATAAATAGGCACTTAAACCTCTTAGCTGATGTAGAACTGCTTCTACATGGAGAAGTTTGAGAAGTTATGAAGGCACATGTTAGCACAAGGAACTTAGAAACGCTATTGTTGCTTCTTGAGCAGACCTATAGAACTGCTTCGTATACATAATTGAGTGCTTGGGGATGCTCTCTAGTGGGATCTGTTAAAATATTTGAAAAAATTACGCCCTGAAGGCTGACAGAGGACGTTGTATCCTTTTTCTCCATTTGGGCCAAAGAAAGACGCTAAGGTCAAAGTAGCCCGCGTTTACGGTACACGAAAGCAAAAGTAAATTAATTTTTAACTTTGAAAATGTGTCAGTTTTTTTGATTTTTCAAAGAACAAATTTGAAAGGTGTGAAAAGAAAACATGCTAATCTCATGGAACTCCTGAATCTCATGGAACCCTGGGGACTCCGCGGAACACAATTTAAGAAACGCTGTGTTATAGTATTTGCTAGTTGCTGTGTCGTAAAATAGTTGATGATAAGTTAAGTAAAATGTCATTTAAATAGCCTTATCTAGTCGTGGACAGACCATTGTCGGCGATGCACAGTGTGGCACCTTCCAGACTAGCACATTTTAAGATAGCACCCTCTACTTTGGCTCGAAATGTATTGGAAATTTTTCGAGTGGTATTATCGGTGCTACAATGGCGAGTATCTTAACCTCACAATGCTATACCTCAACCTCTCACGATTTCCAGTGCTACAATTGCAAATTCTTAACCTCTTGTCCCGATTTCGAAAACGACAAAATGCGACCGAGAGAGCTTAGGAGGTTGAGAAATTCACAGTTGTACTACCGACACCACAAGTTGAAGAGTTTTGCCGCCTTTTGAGGCAAGGTATTTTGGTCAAAATGCTACACTGTGCGGCGTTTGACAGCTGCCCTGCGAGATTTCTGTAAAATTAACTGCAAAACCTACTGGCACAGTGTCCCATTAGCACTGGAAAACTGTTTTTTAAAAAATATCCAATGTCAAGTTTTCTGAAAAGTATTCTCAGAAGTGTCTTGAAGATTGTCCCAAAAAGTGTGCACAAAAAATCTTTAAAAAAGTGAGAATTGTCTGAGCTCGAAAAGTGTTTGAAGATTTCCAGTGCATGAACACAATGCGACAAATCCTTCTGAACCGCTGTCATTTTTCCTGAGATCTACATGTCCTTTCAAGTCACTGCTTATCCTAGTTGTATTCATTCAGAGTTCAAGCGTCTTTCCATCAATAATCTACTAGAAAATCACCCATCAAGGTATGAAGGGTGAAAATTGCTTCTACATTTGAACGAAGCAATTGCCTGTTTGGGGGATATTTTGATAGTTGAAATTGTAACCCTAACTCCAGTGGATGAACCCTAAACTCCAGTAGGTAACGTTCATTGTTGACCATTTTTTCGTTTCTTCATTTCCCTGAAATGACACAGTCTTACCAGTAAAACAGTAAGTGACCGGATCGAGCTCAGCCTTGTCACAATAAAGCCTCTCCTGC
The DNA here is from genome assembly GCF_026930045.1 of Uloborus diversus. Classification (NCBI taxonomy): domain Eukaryota; kingdom Metazoa; phylum Arthropoda; class Arachnida; order Araneae; family Uloboridae; genus Uloborus; species Uloborus diversus. Next base: position 46,548,622 of record NC_072738.1, on the reverse strand, counting down.
ATGTTAATCATTACCAAAAATATTATCAAATCATCATGCCGTAGAATACTTTCATTGTTGGTGACATCAAGAGCGCTACTCGGTCATTCGCTATATGAGGATTTGGGATTGTAACAGCGAATAAATGGATTGCTTATTTGTTTTTAAAAGTTATATTTTAGTTTTGCTTTTAAATAATTGAACGTCTCGTCTTTTCAGAGAGTTTTCTTCTAGTCTCTAGCATATATTATCTCTGTAATCATTTTCCAATAGTTAATTTTCATGCCGCTTAGATATGTTTGACAAAACTACATTTCACCTTACCAACCTGGCCAAACTTTACCTTGGATTTATTCCCCCACACTGTAAAAACAATTCTGAAACGTTCCTGCAAAATAATGGGCAGCTGATGTGCCCCATTTCTGCCAGTTATATATCTTGCAAAAAACAGGAATGTCTGTCCAAATAATTCAGAAATATCTCCGATTGAGCCAGTCATGTTCATGAAACTTTCGGAGAATGCGTGGGTAAGTTATTAGTAGCAGCTTGGCGCATTCCAGATTTGGCACGAAAGCTCCAAAAGCTTTATTACAGCTAGGTCTGACTCTATGGCAGATTTATAAGTAACACGCATCACACTTGATTGCGGTTTTTGCAGAGCTGCGGAAGTCTTTAGGTTTCTTTTTTTTTATTGTTTAGTCAATCTGAAAGATCCGTAGTCACAAGTGAGCTGATACATTTAATAAATAAGTTCAGTTAATCTTTAAACTGGTAGCTAAATATAGTTCTCGCAATAATGAGATGTCTACATTCGTGCAACTTGGAGTAATTCAGGATACTTTTTGATATGATAAAAATACTTAATTTTCTCGGAAATAGGTGAAATCCTATGAAACTCCTAAATGTTCCATGGAAATTACCAGTAACGTTTCGGATTTTTTTTTTTTTTTTACAGTGCATGCACTTTGGTACAAAATGCGTTTTTCACATCGAAATAAAAAAACAACGAATTTTTTTTTTTTTTTTTTTTTTTCAAAAATCACATTGAAAAGTGCTGTACAATTTTCCTGTCAAATTTCATGCCAAAAGTCCCGGAAATGACGCTTTGGGAAAACAGTTTGTCATATAAAGAACAATTTACGAAATTGCTTTTCCAGACGAAAAAAAAATAAATCTGGACCACTTTACAACACAGAGCACAAATCATTCCCTGACTTTTATGATGTCTGAATTTATGCACCAGACATATTCCCGCAAACTACTTTTATACCTAAATGTCTTACTTTTGCAATATCAGCCACATAACATTACAATACTCGGCGTCTTTAATCAATTCTACATGTTAGCCTTTTTTTTTCCCTCCACCAAACGAACGATCTTACATAAACCTTGCCCAAATATAGATCTTAGTCGAATAAAAACATAAATGAAAAGCCTCTTTCTAGCTTGAGAAATGTTCTTCCATTAATGCAAACCATAACGCCGTAATGATGTTCGCATGCCATGAAAAGTATTTTTACTGCCCGAGAGAGGAACAAGATATTATTAGTGTTTCGGGAGATTAATCACGTTGAGAAATCTTTGATAGCAGTAATAAGTCATTGATATACGTCGACTTTGACAGCTTCCACATGTACTTGATAATATGAAAAATAGTAATAGAGCTCATACAGTTATTGATTCCATGTTTCGATCATTTCTTAATTTTCTTAGTTTAAGACAAGAAATCAATTATGATGGTAATTTTTTGTGTTGTATCGAAAGATTCAACATGGAGCTCAAAAAATGTTTGCTTCGTAGATTTATCTTACCATATTATAAAAGTCTAATAATGGCGTCGGCAGCAGCCGATCAAATCAATAATTAGTCCTGACGTTGAATAAAAATATTGTGTCACAATGATCACGTCTAACGATGACTGCTGTTTCTAAATTAAGGCAGAACTTCATTTTAAAACAGTTATAATTCATTTTGTAATTACCTTGAAAAGTTTAAGCAAATTTCATATCATTTAGGAAAATCTATGTATTGATATTAAACTTTAATGTGCATGAAATATCAATAAGATTTCATTCTTAACATATTTTTAACGATAACTATGTTTGCAGACGAGAACCATGCTTTAAACACTCATTTAATTAAACTGAATTCTGAAAACTCTAAGCAGAGCATTAAGAAAATATTAGCTACCAGTTTGTTTCGCACTCTTGGCTTCCTTAAGAACTTTTCTATCTCCAGCTCAGTCACTTTCCTATGCCGGGCTAATGAGTGCTAATAAGCATGAAACTGCAGTCCTTGACTGGAAATGACTGAGCTCGCGGTGTATTTCACGTAAATACTTTAAATTTTGGTACTGTAGCAATAGATTAAATGTGGAAGAAAAGTATAAAATAAATTAACAGATTGAAATCACAAGTATTTCACGTAAGTATGCAGTTATTATGCATAGAACTGTGACATACTAATCCGTTTGTCTGTGGATTAACGACATTTATATATGAGATGGAGGAGTGATAATAATTTAAATGAATTATTTTAATATGTTTAAAGAATGCACAGTGAGAAATTTAGTAGATACTATCACATGCCCTGCTTTGTTTTAAAAAAAAAAATGTTAGCAAACATTGTTCGAGATCAAGGGCTCTATAAAGAGGCGGAGCCTTTCTACTGTACTTTATCCTATCACCCTTGTATTTGTTCAGTGTAAAACTGCTCAAATTGCTCAGTTAACTATATTGTTTTCAATGGTACCTTTGTCATTTCGTTGCACAAATTAGTATCGTTTATGACCAAAATTCGGCCAGTTGAGTTCAGTGTCTCTCCTTACCTCTTTGCATTTTGTTTTTAGAAAGAATAAGAAAGATCCAAAATGGCCGCCAGCATATAAAAGCACGCCGCTAAACTTTTGTATTCTTTAAACTTTAATTACAAACATTCTTATTTATTTCGAAAGTTCAAATACAGTTCGTGAGGGAAATGCCACAAGTTAATAACGACAATTCCGATTTTTTTTTTTTCATACTGTTTCGAAGGAACTCTCAACAACCTTTGTACTTGAAAATAAAATGAATGAATTACCAACATTTTTTATTGCACGAAAATTGCAAATTGCTGCAACAAGAGGTCCGGGTTGCTAGGAACCCCTTTTTCAATGCAAAGAAATGTGAGTTTTATGTCTTTTCATCCATAAGCTCACACTTCTTTGCATTGAAAAAGAGGTTCCTGGTAACTTCAAAACACGTGTCTGCAGTAATTTACTATTTTTTGTGCATTAAAACGTTGGAAATTCATTCATTTAATATGTTAAATGGGGAATGTTCAAATGGGTTTTAGCAGTCATATCTAAATTTCATTTAATCAAAAGTATTTATGCCTTCTTTCAAACAAAATGTTAAAGAAAAGGGAAACATTTTTATTTATTCCAAATTTGCAGTTACCTAATTGCAGTACTCAGCCGACGAGTTCAACTTACGTAGAAAATCAGATCTTTCGATTCGTAGGAAAAAATTTTAAATTCATGAAATTTCTGGACCCTTTTAAGGGAATTTATTATTAATAATATTTTGAATGCTTTTTAGCCTACTTTCCCAGTAAAAGTCAGAAAAAGAAGAAAAAAGCATGAAAGAAGGCTTAATGCATCTTAAAAATATCGTGAAAAACAAAAAAAAAAAGTCAAAAATAAATAAAATAATTAAATAAATATTGAAAAATTAAAAATTGGAAAGTAGGGTATTGAGATGGGGGAAAATGTCTGTCGGTCTGTCTGTCAGTCTGTCTGTCTGTCGGTCTGTCTGTCTGTCCCCCCCTAATAACTTTTGAAGGAATAGTCCGATTCAAAAAAACTTTTTTTTGTTCGAAAGATCTCGGCGAGGACACCTCATTCCCATATTTCACTTTTTGATTTGAACTATTTTTTGTTCAATTTTGAACAGTTCAAAAAACTTAACATCAGCGCCTACGAGGAAATTCAAGGCAATTCCGAACTGTGAGGCGAATTTGCTTCAAACAAGCTTTGTAGGAAAAAGATTTTGATGAAAAACTTGTATATAAAATATCTTTTTGATTTGAACAATTTTCCGTTCAATTTTGAACAGTTCAAATCCCTTAACAATAGTGCCTACGGGGAAACTGAAAGTCAATGTAGATTCCGTATTTGAAGGCGGATTTACTTCAAACAAATTTTGTTGGAAATAACTCTTGACGCCAAACTCCAGACTTCGACTCCGAGAATTTAGGGCACTTGACTCCGACTCCGACTCATGTGCCCGACAATTAATCGGACTCCGACTCCCCGACTTCGACTCTGACTTCGTAGTTTTGGCAAAAATTTACACACGGAGGACAAATGACTGACTCCGATTCTTAAATATTCGACTCCGACTCCTTTATCTCAAAATGAGATTGACTCCGACTCCGCAGCTATGGTTTTAACTGTGAAATAATTATTGTTGATATGACTTGTTTTTATTTTTACGCTAAAGTTTCAATTTAGGTACTCAGTTTTTGGCGAATAAACTCGAAGTCATTTATGTTTCTACATAAAGATATGCGCAGACGATTTTTTTTTTTTTTGACAAAGAAAATTATTTCTTTGACATTTTATTGTTTTTTTTTTTTGGTAAGTGCATTAATTCATTTAAAAAAATGTTTTTGGCAACAGGGGAAAAAGAAACGATTTTTTTTTTTGATATGATGTATTTATTTTAATGAGCTTATTAATTTTAATTATTATTTTTTCGTTTTGAAAGCTGTTTTAAGAATTTTTTTAATGGAAAAAAGTGTTTTAGCTGCTTTGTTTAAATAAAGAGCTGCTTTGTTTAAGTTGCTGTTATTTTATTTGTTCGTTTTTTTTTTTTTTTTTTTTTTTTTGTTTTTTTTTAGATGAGTGGGGAATATTTTATTCCTAGAAATCAGCTTAAAGTATTTTAAAAATATGTTTGAAAAAATTTGCGATTTTAGCTATTTTTGAGAATATTGATCAGGTACTAGAAAGTAGTATGGGTATACGGGAAAGTAGGCTCGTCTAGTTCTAGACAGAACTTCTTGTTATTTATTTCGTTTTATTAAAATTTTATTTTATTCATTTATTTATTTTCTAATTTAATTACATTTATTTATCATGCATATCTATTGCACAGTATAACTCAAATGATATGAGCTTCGTCCCCTTCCTCTTAAGTTAAGATCCAAAAAAGACCGAGGACAGATTTTGATGTTACAACAATAATAACAATAATACCGTACGCATAAAAAGCCCGTTTATGTTTACGTTAGCGTAGATGATCTTAAATGCAGCTTCTAGCATTCCATTAAGTATATTAGCCACCAAAGCAAAATACCCTAAAGTCATAACTAGATCCCGATATAGCATTTCCAACACTCATACGCAGACAACAGATCGTCAAGAGATTTTATTCTGTCTTGGCACGTTCCAAGTATAAAAGCTGAGCATCTAGTCTTCCGTTTAATACTCTTGAGGAATATTGCAATCCATATCTTTTCTAAGGTGTGACAGAAAACTCATAAAAGCCATTTTACGACCCACGAAAAAAAACTTTTGCATTTCTCCACCATTAGCCGTTCAGCGAGTGAAAATGTAATGCTCATGATAAAGTTACGGAATTCTTATAAACCCGGTACAAAGCTTTTTCACGAAGTTATGGTTTTGGAGTTAGGAACGAAACTTTTGGAAGCGGTATTGAGAGGGATATTTTTTCCCTTTAAGATATAAGAATTCGGAACAGAATGTTTAGATATTGATAAAATTTTAACGCGAACAACATCGAATGAGCACTTTTGACTTTGTCTAAATTGTTTAGAAAATTTTGTGCTTTTCTAATGTTGTTGGCGAATATTTCTTTTTATCATAAACATATTTGTTTTAAACATTGAAAACCTGGGCGGCAGCGTTTTCGCTGTTGTCCCTTTTATTGTGATTCCAACACTCAACCGGTAAACTATATTCAACAAAATAATAATTCTCATATATATAATAACCGATCATCGAATAACGCGCGAGATTCAACAATAAAACTCGCGCCACGGCATAATAATTTGATAATATGGTTTGATAATGGTTAACATGCAGGGGAAGGCTTTATTGTGACAAGACTGAACTCGGTCCGGTAACTTAACTGTTTTACTGGTAAGACTATGTCATTTCGAGGGAATTAAGAACCGAAAAAATGGCCAACAATGAACGCTACCTACTGGAGTTTAGGTTTTATCAGCTGGAGTTAGAGTTTCAATTTCAACTATCAAAATATCCCCAACCAGGCAATGGCTTCGTTCAAATGTAGAAGCAATTTTCACCCGTCATACCTTGGCGGGCGACTTAGTAATAATAATGAAATTCCATTGTAACTTTTTCCCAATTCTCGCCCTTATAACAAATGCTTTGATGACTAAAGTTGAGGCTGAGCTGTCACCTGGACCTCGCTCAATCGGTAAACCCACACCCATTATTTTTAATTTTTTCAAAGGAAGGAAGAGGAGCAAAGGGTATATAAATACCAATGCAAATTTTATCGGGAAGCAGCTAAACCCCGCCCTCTACCGTGTAAAACCATTATTTTTTCCTAACCGGGGGTGGGGGGGAATGACCTCCGTAAATGGCGAGCCGCCTTTGTAAACCACATGTGTGGTTGGCTCGGGGTACCTTGGGTTTAATGTAAGGTAATATAACGTAATTCCAACATTATGTGCTGAATATTTCCCTCCAAGTATTCCCTCCAAGGATGCAGAAGTGTCGACTAAAGAAAGTTCACGATGTCAGCATACGAACTTTCAAAATCTTGACAGACATTTGAGGCTGCTGAGGATAAAGTACTTAGCATACTGTTAGCCTTGGTCACTATAGGCCGATAAGAGTCACAGAATGTTTATGCTACAAAATTTATTCAAGCGAAATATAACTGACATTCGCTTCGGGAAAATTAGTTTCTGAATTCAAGAAGTGAGGACAGACGATATTAGTAAGAACAGGTGTTTCTAAAAATTGTAATTTCCATGCATTGCGGGCTGTCTTTTAAGGTTCTTTATTCATACTAAAATCGAAATAAAGAAATCTGCTAATGGATTCACTTAAGTACATTTAGTTTAGAAAATTCTCAACTCAAAGAGTAATTATACATAATTATCGTACATTAAAAGTTAAGGGGTAAAACAATAACAAACAAAGAATATTCGATAGGAAAGAATTTGACTAAGAGGAAAAAATAAATAAAAATTATTTGTGGAGAACAATTCTTCGTAATGACCATATTTATAAGCATTTTAAAACGATATGATTAAATAATATATTTCTCAAATACAAGGTGTTCCAAAAATGACTGACACATTTGAAACGAAACGGTCAGCGACTGAAATACACTGTTTATTTGCTATATGCTTGAAAAAACAGTAAATTTGCAGACAATGTAGTTAATTTGGAAAGTGTGTCTGTCTGAAAATTTACTGTTTTTCCAAGCCTATAGCAAATAAACAGGTCATTTTCGTCGCTGCACGTGTTGTTTTTATTGATTTTTGAAATATACCGACCATTTAGGAGCAGTGTTGCCAGATTGGGGGACATTTTGGGGAAATGGGTTTTAAGGGGAATTCTTTGGGGGGAAAAATTTTTCTTGGGGAAAACCTGGGGGGGGGGGGAAAAAGAATTTTTTTCGTATTTGGATTCGCGTCAAGAAGTAGTAGTTACATTGTATCAAACAGCGTTGGTTTAGCTTTGCTCAACTTTATGGAATTCGCATTTCGCATTATGCGGAATATTATGTTATGGAATTCGCATTAATGTTCTGCATGAGTAACCAGTTGATACGTGAAACGGGTGAAAATAAGTATGATAAAGAATGTTCTTGGATAAATATATACGAAAATCATAGTTTAAATGTACATACAGAAGCAGAGTAGTCAATGCATGCAGAAAAAAACATTTGGCTATTTCTTATCTTTAGGTCAGGCGCTTGTATTTGTGACTAGTGGCACCCGCACGGCTTTGCCCGCAGTAGAAAATTAAAAGGTCTTTTTGTTTCCCCTGTATATTTACAGATAATGCATGATGAACTTATCTCCAATTGACTTGCCCACGCTACGGTTCCATGTTATGATAGCTTGGTAATTTACTCGTCAATCTTATGATGATTTTGCTCGGGAAAATGTTCTTAAAATTGAAATAGAAAAAGTACAAAATCGAATTTTCGAAAAATCGCTTCGAGGTGCACACCTCCATGCTACAAACTAATTTTGTGCCAAATTTCATAAAAATCGGCCGAACGGTCTAGGCGCTATGAGCGTCAGAAAGATCCTGACAGCCAGAGAGATATCCAGACAGAAAGGATTTAGCTTTATTATTCGTAAAGATAAAGAAAGATAAAGATAAAAAAGACAAAAAAAAGCGAAAATGGGAAGAAAAAAAGTTGGGGAATTTTATAAGAAAATTTGGCTATTTGGGGAAAAAAAATTTTTCAAGAGACAAAAATATTGGAGGAAATCGATTCATTTTATGAAAATATTAGTGGACATTTTTTTTTTTTTTTTTGAATTTGGGGAATTTTGATAGAAAACATCGCTTTTTGGGGGAAAGTTGGAAGGGAATTGGGGAAATCTGGATTTAACCATCTGGCAACACTGTTTAGAAGATCTCAGAGACTGCGTTTTCTTTTATACCTTTCAAAATACTTGCAGCGCCATCTGTTGAGAAACCTTGTAACTAATTTTGAAAGTTTATCTGTCTGAAAATTTACTGTCGACTTAAGCATAATGCAACAAATGGTATATTTCTGTCGCTGCCCGTTTAGTTTTTAATGATTTTTCAAATGTATCAGCCATTTTTGGAACACCTTCTATCTATACTAATATTATAAAGAGATAGAGCGGGGTTTTGTATGTTTATATGTTCTGGGGAATCTCCGATATCATTGCAACTATTTAAAAAAAAAACTTTCACTCTATGAATGCATTCTCACTCAGGTGCTCTTCATGCACTCAGGTGCATTCTTACTGAGTGACATAGGGTATAAATTATGCATGTATGTATATGAACTAATTTTTTAAACCAGTTGTTTTTCTTCGCTACCAGTTTATGTTTTGTACTGTTTTGTTATCCAACATATATGAGTGAAAAAAATATGATGTCAACTAAACTTTGCTTTTATGTATCATTTATAGTGCTAAGTGTAATAGTTCATGAAATATAAATTTTTAAAACCGGGATATTCTATTATGTTAACCCTGTATTCTAAAAGAAGAATGAAAATCTTAGCTCCCTCTCATTAAAAAACCTTAGTACAGTTCAGTTTCCCCGATCAAGATAAAAATCAAATTTTTGAACTCTACTGACACTTTCTTTACACTGTCGACCACAATTTTTAATTTTACTATCTTGAGCCTATTTCATACTTTACTAGAGTAACAAAGAAGAAAGAAAACAACTTCAACGCAATTTTAAGTATTCTTTTGAAATTTCACACATAATTATATTACGACGGAGTTCCTTTGATAAAGGACTCTTTACATTCTGACTCTAAAATAGAACAGAAATTATATTCAAAAATTATTTGACTTCTGTATTCCGCAATCAATTCTTCGAACTTTATCAACATAATTCGAAGCAGTAATACTCCTGTAGTCATGAGTCGAATACTTTATTTCCTCATTTAGAATTTTCAGGCTGAAACACTTAATGGATCTATTCGGTACTCGTCGTGAACTGCGAAATAGAAATATGTGACGCTAAATGTAGTGTTTTATCATCAAATCTAAAGAACAATAATAAATCCCGATCTTGAATCGCGTTGAAAAAGAAAATCAGTCATGTGAAGATCTCACATGATTTTCTTCTTTGTTTTTCAGGCTGGAGCGCTCAACAGATCAAGTCATCAAACCAATCAACACCATAGCTCTGACCAAGTGGGTAGGAAAGTTACCCCAAGACGTGATCCGGGACATGCCATCTCTAGCTCCCATGCTCCACATTTTGGGCTATGACCCCCACGCTAATCCACCGGACTATGGCAAGCCGGATGCCCTGGTCATACAGAACACGTGGGAACTCAAAGTGAATAAGCAAGCCTGGGACGAGCGCGAAAAGCTTTTAGCCGAAAAGCGAGACAGCATCTGGAAATCTTGGCTGCATAAAGGTAAAGTGAAAAATCGGCCTTCGACAATATCTGGATCAACGAGCAGAAATTATCAAAACAGGTCCTCCACTTCTTGGGGAAGAACTGTTGTCAATAGAACTGACTTACAGAAACATGAAAGAGGCTTGTAGCAAGAAATGAAAGTGGTTTAAAGTGGTGGAAGCAGCAGGTCATAATAATTTATTGCATGTGAGAACAAAAAGTAAATAAGTAGACCTGAAAAGAACACAAGAAGAGATTTCATTTAAAAAAAAACATACAACACCATCTGCAAATCAAGCTTGCAAGACGTAAAGTGAATGGTTGGTCAGTAAAAACATCGAATGCAACTAACGAGCAAAGCTAATCGAAAGGGGACCTTTATCTCCTGAGGAAGAGTTGATGTCAACGGATATGAAATTCTAAGACAAGAAGGAGATATTTAGCAAGAAATGCAAGCATTTTGAAATGATGGATACAGCATATCCCGATTAGCTACAACACGTAGACATTGGAAGTGTATGAGTACATCTGGGCCGTATGCGACATGCTTTTGTCCGATAAGAGGAACAATATCCGGAAATCGTGTCTGCAAAGAGGCAAAGTAAAGATTCAGCTAGAAACAGCATCTGCAGCTAAAGACAATCGAAATAGGTAAGCCACATCCTCGAGAAGAGCTGTTGTCAATACAACTAAATTTCAGAAAAAAGAAAGAGGTTTGCAGCAAAAAATAAAAAATGCTTTGAAGTGCTGGAAACAGCATGCCTCAATGATCTGGAGTGGAACGTGTTGAAAATTACTAGTATAAAAGCAAGTTTTCGAAGAAAGAGAGAAGCTTTTATCCCGAAAACAGGTCCACATTTTCGAATCCGTGACTGTTTAGAAGGTGAAGTAAAAAATTGGCCAGTGACAGCATCTGCATCTACGAACGAAAAAAGTCCAAAGAGGCCCTCCACCTCTTAGGGAAGTTCTATTTTCAACAAAGCTGAATTTCAAAAGCAATAGAGAGCCAATTTGCGGTTTAAAAAAATATATTATTTTTAAACATAATTGTTGAATTTGCTATTGCGGTAGATTTGCCTCTACAGCCCGTCAGATAGTAATGGTACATATGCCGCTTTAAATAATCGGACAGATCAACTGGAATAATAACGCAATAAATAGAAAAGCATTAGATATAAAGTAAGTATATGAGAATAAAATAAAAACTGTACTTCGCCGAATGAAAAACGAATGCTTAAATTAGGATATCTAAGAGGTAACGAAAAATTTCTTGCTTCTTCTGCAAAAATGGCAACTATTTGCCAAAAGAATTCTATTTTTTCAGCAATATCTATGATGCTCATCCATATACCTATTTATTGATTTGAAAAATAATGAAAGGATTCGGATAAGGGAACAGTACTGACAACCAAAACAAAACTTGTTGCTTTAATCCAATTGGACATTCCTGAATAAGGGTGGTAATCCTGAATGCAGATTGCGGGTGGAAGTCGTGAATAATGGCTTAATATTTAATTTACATCTTGTGTGAGTGTTTACACTATCTTGAGTGTGTTAAGTTTTCAATTGGAAATGAGCGCAACAACAAGTAGTCACTATTGGTAAGGTCATACAATCAAGCTGGCTACCCTATGTCACCATTAGGAGAGAGGACACGAAGTGATAAAAGGTGTCAGACAAGAACTTACAGCATTGCCAACCAACAAAAACGTATTGCGTTAATCCGTAGTCACATTCCTGAATAAAAATGTTGATATTGAGTGCAGGTTCGGGGTGGAAGTCCAGAATGAAGTACAGTGAAACCTGTGTAAGTTGACCACCTGCGGTGCACTACTTTAGTAGTCAACTTAAACAGGTGGTCAACTTACAGAGTTTGATTTATATGATAAGGGCTAATTCCGTGCCTGAAAAAAGCGGTCAACTTACAAGGATGGTCAACTTTACAGATTTTACTGTACCACATTTACACCTTGAGTACCATATTACACTTCTGTCCTGATTTGATCCTCTGTCCTGAACCTGAAAACCTTTTTTTTTTTTTTGGTAAATGTAAACAAACAAATAATAGAACAACAATGAATAGGCACTAAAGATATGATCACACGACCTTACTGGCCAGCTCTGGTCGCCGTTGTGAGAGATAAATTCGAAGAAAAATGGACTACAATACGAATACTGCTGAAAACCATCATACAGCATGTTGTATTAATCCAAAGTGACATTCCTAGATAAAAACGTTTGTTCATCTTAACCTTTCGAAAATATTTTTTGCCACTTTTGTACTCTAAAGTGTTCTTTTAAACTCTTAATTGAACCTTTCTTGTTTGGACACGCTCAGCATGTTCAGCAAAGACTTGTTCAAAATTCCCTCAGTGTCACCAATTTCAAAAAGTTTGAAGGCGACTCTGAACAACTGAGCGCCATATTCTTTAACCAATTAACACATTGATTGCGTCGTCGACAGCCTGTATATGGACTCCCTGCGCTAAGCTAATTATTTGAAACAATTTGAAGGAAAACAGTTTTATTGGACTTTTTCATGAATAATACAGCATACAAAACAAATTCTATACATTTTTTTCTAGAAATTTTCCACACTGATATTTTTCAAAGCAAGGGACAACACATAAGGTAGGTTTGGACGCACATGTTTTGCATTGATAACGCTATTCCTTCCGAATGTTCAGAGAATGGCAGACGACGCATTTTCTTACATATACAGTAAAACCTGTAAAGTTGACCACCCTTGTAAGTTGACCACCTGTCTATGTTGACCGCTTTTGTCAGGAACGGAATTAGTTCAATCTCATATAATGAAGGAAAACCTCTGTAACTTGACCACCTCTCTAAGTTGACCACCTGTCTATCTTGACCACTAATGTACGCTAAATTTGGTTTGGAGTAGTGTAAAAAACCCTTTGTAAGTTGACCACTTTGTTTATTTTTCAAAACTTTCTACAGCAAATTATTTTATTTTATTATTTATTTATTTGTTATTATTATTATTATTTCTTTTTTTATTTTTTCGATAGCTTTCCAAAAATGTCTTTAATGCTTTGATGGCAGACTAGCATTTTACTAACTAAATAGCAGCATAAAGCTTTTGCTGCTCTTTATTCTCCAAACTTGTGTTTCATTTGTTGTTCTATTTGAGATAGCTTTTTATACGCTGTTCAATGAAAATAGGTGTCAGTAGAAAAGTTCAAAGTCTTTTTCTTTCAGTTGCAATATGCTGTGGCAACACAGGAATTGAGCTAAAAAGAGCAGGACCGGATCTATACATTTTAAGCCCCCCTGCAACAAAATATGTAGGGCCCCTCCCTAGTGGCCAGCAGTGTTTATTTGTAAAGTGAATAAGTCTTAGTGCTAGTTTTTTTTTTTTTTTTTTTTTTCAATTTTCTTCAATTTCTTGGGCCGTTAGCCCCTTTAAGGACGCGAGCCCCTCGCACTGCAGGTACGCAGATCTGGGTCTGCTAATTAGTAAAGTTACATGTTTCTGGTGCAAGGGATTAAGAGATATGACATTTTAATTTTGCCTTTATGAACTAGGAGAGTCGCGCTTATTGCTCTTTGTGCTATAAGTTGTAGAAAAAAGCTTGTGAAAACGAAAGTTAGTTGAACTTGAAATTAATAAAAAGTATGAAATATTATATTAAAATTAATTGAAAATGGAGAATGCCAGAGAAAATTATCCGGCACATATGGAATTTCTAAAACTAGTGTCTAATATAGTTAAAAACAAGTAAAAAATAAAATTATTTGAATGGCATTTTTAATTATTGCTTCACTTTCAATAATGTTAAACAATGAAATTGAGTTGAACAGAGAGAATAAGGGTGAATTGCTCAAAAAATAAATACATGGTGCAAGAAATGACAAAAAATAAAAAAATCATTACCGCCCTTGATAAGTTGACCACCTGTCTAAGTTGACCACCAAAGTACTGCACCGCGAGTGGTCAACTTACACAGGTTTCACTGTACTTACATATGTAAGACATGCTTACGTTTGCTCATTTTATGTTTTTATTTACTCATAGACAAAAAACTCGCGCGCTATCTCGTTTGATCGCTCGCACGCCTGCTTGCATCAGAAAATGTTTTCAGAGCAAACGCAGTAGAGACGCGATCTTGTGTTCTCGTTTTGAACCTTGTCTAAATGTTCGTTTATGCGCGGCAGAACAGCCAGGAAAGCCAATGGAACCCGCTGAAGAAAAAATTTAGCAACGTGTTGACTGGAGGACGACTTATCTCGTCCCTAGCGCATACAGCATATTTCTGGAGGACGAGTTATCTCGTCCCTAGCAGTCAAGGTGTTAAAACCGTTATAAATTTGAATATTCTATCTACGCTTCAAACTTCTTGACAAATGCTTTAAAATAATTAACTTTTTATTAGTTTCAAAGTTTCCTTATGTAGATATTGTGGTAAAGACCTCTTTTCTTTTTCTGTTTGATAATGAATTTGTCTACACGTCATTTGATTTTTACTTTACTTTGAACTTTGATATCAGATTGAGGTTGGTTACTGTTAGATTCAGAAAAAGTAAATAAATTATTGATAAGTTCATGTTTATTTTTGCCTACAAAATATTGAAATCCAAACATTGTGTCATAAAAACTCATTGTGTCAGAATTGGTTATTAAAGGTCTTGAGATTTGTGAAATATATCAGACATAATCTTTGTATATCAGAAATGTTGTAAATGTATTACTCATATCATGTAAATTGTTTTTAAACATGTCTTTAAATGTAATACGTTTAAAACAATGCATTTATTCAATTAAAATAAAGCTCACACCTACAGTATCAGCAACAAAATTCTAATCACTTATTCCTGCGCATTTTATTGGTTCTACGTAATTTCAATACTACACCCTCGTGTTTAAACATTGACTGTCATTCATTTCCTTATTTAAAATTCATTACCCTAACACAACCGTCATTTGTTGATTACGTGATGGCGTAATGTAGGAGACATAAATCATGTTTATTAGATGGATATGATATTAATATCCCATTAGAATTCAGATATTTTGTAGGTATGAAGACAGCTTAGCACAATCTATATTCATTAGTAATTTTTGATACGAAGCAAATGTTATAACTTCTGGAAATTTTATGTAAAATGAAACAGCACAACATTTGTAACTTGAATCTATTTGAAAATGTCATTTTACCGATGCATAATGGTATTCTTTATGAGTTCCTGAAAATTCTAAAATTTTCTTGAAAAACAACAATAAATGTTTCTCTATAAAAGCAAAAAAAAAAAAAAAAAAAAGTCATACCTTTTCCAATAATAAAGTAAACGTTTTAAAACTCTTAAAACTTGTACAGTGATAATTCTTTTTTCATGTAACGTTACACCCATAAATACTGGTAACATTACACAAATTTTTTACATTGCGCAGATTGCATTCGTTCCCTGAAATCTCCAAATGTGGCAATGAGAAGCAAAGGGATATAGGTGGACAGTTTCAAGTTTTGAGTAAAACACGTTTAAAGATAGGGTCCTATAGGTAGGCTTTCATGAAATTTTTTTTCTTCTAAATCATGCTTTATAGCAGCATCCACCAGTACTGCAAGTACTGTATTTTGCCCCAGGACAGAGCAGAGGGTCACCTTCCATTTGTACAGGTATATCCAAATTTTTAATTATTCCACTTACATCCCTTTGCTTCTCACTGCCTCAAATGTTAATTGGAAATCGTGGAAAAGGATAAATCATACAAAACATTAAACTATGCGCTAGATTTATGTAAAATACACACAAAAGAGTAAGTTTCAACAAAATTTAATCGTTCAAAACATAGGAAGAATGAAAGATTTAGTGCTTTCTGTTTGCCCCCAGAGTACAATATTTATAGAGTTAATGAAAGCACCTGAATTGCGTATGAAAAATAGCAGGAAAGGTGAAATGAATGACTGGGAAGTTTTATTAACCTTCCCCATGATGTAAAACTAGTTGAATCCAGTTGATTCGCGTTAGTAGACCTGCTACAGAAGAAAACATAAGATCACTAAATTTTAAAAAGCAACCTTTTTTAGTGTCATTTTCAAACAGTGACAACACCTTCACAATCGTCTGGGAAACTCTCAGAACCTCTTCTATATGTTCCGTACACTGTAAAAAAAAATTCCGAAACGTTACTGATTATTTCCATGGGACGTTGAGGGATTTCTCGGGTTTTCAACCATTCTCTTGTAAAATCAAATTACACAAAAAAGTTTCTTGGATTGCTTCAAATTGTACGAATACAGAATCTTCTCTGGCGTGAAAAATATTTTTATCTGCCAGTTTAAAGATTAACTGAGTGTTTAAGTGTTCGGTCACAGTCCTTCCTGGTTGACTAAGCTCCCAAAGAGGGCGAATCAGTCTTTGGATAGAAGCAGCTTCGCAAGACAAAAATTGCGTATAATGGAGTTGCATGGTTCTTACTTGCAATTTTGCCTTCTTGCTTTTGCCATGCTTGATTTTAGTTACAAAGATTGCTACAAGTGTGGTATTATTGTTTTTTTTTTTTTTTTTTCATTTACCCCAAGTACACCAATCGACTCTACATTGGATTTCTACCAGAGTTATAATCTGCTCTCGGACGGTAAAATCGCAAGCGTGCTAGTCGAGAAAGCAAACGATAAGACTTGCACACGGTTTTTAGATGAATTTTTTGGTGAAAATGGTGCATCAAGCACTATAAATACCGTAAATAAGCAAATTAGATTTGAACGTATTTTCCTCAGTATTTTATTTCATTTACTTGTTATAATATTTCTCATACGAAAAAGGAATATAAGAAGAAACATATATTTGCTTGAAAATATAAGTTTCTGAAAATTAAAGAAAAATAAAGAAAATTATTAAGAAAAATTATAGCTATTCCACCACCATTATTTTCAGTATTCTCTTATAAACAGTTTCGAAATATTGCTATGTCTCTCAGAGAAGTAGATTTTTATTAATAAATTATAGGGGAAGTTTACAAATGAGAAATTTAAACAACCTTCATCACTTTTCTTTTAAAAAACTTACTGCTCACTGTCGTTCGCGAGAAGTAACTCGAACATAGATAGATAGATACATAGATAGACAGATGCATAGATAGATAGATACGCTCTGCTTTTAATTATGTAAGATTGGATTACAAAGCAGTATTTTTTCAACCAAATTCTGTCAAATGTATTCAAATTCGAATTCTCGTTCAAAAGAATTACTTAAATAAATTCCGACAGAAAAAAAGAAATGCATAAAACTTCCATCAGTTTAATTCATCTTTATTTCCGATTTTAATAGGTTTCGGGTAAAACAATAAAAAAAAATAATAATTTCTCACTGCTGGTATTGAAAAATCAAATCTGCTTTTAACAGATTTCGTAACTGACAACGCAGCAGAATATTTTTCTACTGGCATTAAAATTTCCTTCAATTAAAAATAAATGCAAATTACTCTGCGGTACATTAGTTAACATCTTCATGCTGTTAAATGATATATGAAATAAAACTCAAAAAGGTTTTTTTTTCCTTCAAGAGTTATAAAAATATCTTATCAGTCAGAAAAGTCAATTTATAAATTTGAAAGCAACTCACATTCTTTCAGCTTAATGAAAATATTTTCCCCAAAAGTAAAAGTGCGTCATTTCTTTCAAACGAATCGTTTGCTTTACTTCAATCCTGGAACCCTTGACTTTCATCATCTGTGTGTATGTGTGTGTGTGTGTTCGCTCAAGTAAGAACTTTTTTCCACCTCGTTCTAAAATAACATGTCGTTTGGGGGAAAAGATAATCAACTTTTCAAAAATGTAATTTAGTTTGATCAAAGGAATGGAAAAAAATGTTTATTTATTTTATTTTTTTATTTCGTATTGCAATGTCAAGACGTCAGAGTTTGATTCTAATTTTAGAATTCAAAGGAAACACAACGCTATATTAACTGCGTATTATGTATTAAAAGATACAGCGTTTCGTTTATTCTCTCTTAAATAATTTATGGATAAATTGTTTGCATCTTGTTACTCTCTTTTGCAGTTCAAGTGTTGTAAAATGCATTGCATTTTGCTACAGAAAAGTTAAACACCAATGAATATTATGGTTAAATGATTAATTTCAGTTGGAGTTAAAATTTCATCTTGAGAAAAGGAGAAGTCTCCCCCCCCCCCCTTCCCCCCAGAACTGAATAAACCTACTTCCGATTTACCAACTTTAAGTGTGGTAAAATGCATGGTATTTTCTCCTTTGAGAAGCTAAGCACCAATGAATATTTTGGTGCGAATGATTCGTTTTACTTGGAATTAAAATCTCACTTTCTAAAAATGAGAAAGAGTTCCCTTTAGAACTAAGCGAACCTACTTTTCCATTTATCAAATTCAAATGTGGTAAAATTCTTGGCATTTGTTTTCTGGAGAAGCTAAGCACCATTGAATATTTTGGCATTAAGGATTCCTTTTATTTGGTGTTAAAATCTCACTTTGTGAAAATAACAAGGAGACCCGTCCAGAACTAAACGAACCCACTTTTCTCTTTGCGAACTGCAAGGCTGGTGAAATGCAAGGCATCTTTTCCTTAGAGAAGTCATGTTTCGAAGAATGCACTAATGATTAGTTTTAGTTGCGATTAAAATCTCACTGAGTAATAAAAATAATTTGTGATGCCCATTATTAAGTGAACAACTGCGTGAAATAAATTGTCTAAAAAATCTTAGTCAAATTGTTTAATCTATATTTTAAGTGATGATATTTATATGCAATATTTTGATGCAAAGTAATCAAAGATAAATTTCGATTTCTTGCTTGTTTCTAAATTTATTGGTTTGTTAATTGGTCAAAGACATGTTGAATATCATATCACTTATAAATTACGTTTATCTCTACATTCAGCTCAATTGTGAAAATTAACAGAATAAATCTTCCTTTTCTTAGTAATTTCGGTTTTTTGATCTGGTTTAGATTTATAAACTGCTGTGAATCGCAAACCTTTTGACATCTTTTTTATTCCTGACATCTCGTGGTCGTCTATAAACCGAATCGAAGATTTTCTACTTTTAACATGTTTCAAATTTATTTTTCACCGGAACGTCTGAAAGAAGGGAGATTTAGAAAGCTGCAAATTCATCTACTCACAGCTTTGTCCTTGGGAGAGGATTTGGTCAAAATATGCAAGAACTTTCTCCTGCTAGAGGACATTACATCTCTTTATTACTACATTTATAGTCTAACGTACAAGTTGGCTTACACGGATTAAAAATAAGAATTTTTGGGAGCCTTTCGCTGTGCCTTTGCAAGCATTTTTTAGAAAACTATAAGAATGACAATGAAGAGATGTAAATACAATGTTTTAAAGTTTATAAAATTAAAAATGAAAAGAGTTTCAGCTAACACACAATCGAAAAAAATTCAGAGAAATTTTTGGAAAATAATTCACCAAAATTCATGCACCAAAATTCTGCCAGTAACAAGCCTAGCAAAAACAAGAAAGTTTAATGTTGAAATTTCAGTAAACTTCCTGAAATCTTCCTGGAATCGAACTGAAATATTCAGAATCTTTCCCAATCTAAGTGAATCATTTCTCTGAATCAAATCAGGATCCAATTCTGTTTTAGATACCAGTTTGTTTGCACTCTTGGCTTCCTTAAGAGGTTTTCCATCTCTAGCACAGTAACTCCTTTGCCGGGTTGATGAGAGCTAATAAGCACGAAAATGCAGTCCTAGACTGGAATTGACTGAGCTGGCGATGTATTTTTGTCTTAGCCCCGGCTATGGGTGGTAACTACTGACCTACATATGTTTATCCTTCCTGATTTACAACGAAAGTTCCTAATTCAAATGCGGCCAAGACGGAATTGCAAGCGACTCCTTCAAAGCAACGAGACTCGGCAAATGTCAACCCCTAATTTGCCTGCAACTCAAGCCAAGGGCCCAGTCAATCTGATCACGCCGTAGATGAGCTAAAGGCGAGATCTATACTAATATTATAAAGAGAGAGGGCGCATTTTTGTATGTTTATATGTTCGAGATAATCTCCGGAATCATTGCAACTATTTCAAAAATTCTTTCACTACATCAAAGGTGTATTCTTACTGAACATACATGATGGAAATTTACTGAATAAGTACGTTTCTAATCACGCAACCAAATTAGTAACCGATCAGCGACTCGCCTATGATACCAGAACGCAAATTAATGTTTATCGGCATACCCAAAAGAACTGAAAAAAGTTTAATAAATTTACCACAAGAGATGATCAACAAGCACACTAAGGTGCAGAGGTTTTTTTTAAATACTAAATTGCAGCAATTTTTCTCACTTACTGACAACCAGTGTTGGGCATTAATCAATTATTTTTTCAATTGCCTTGTTACTTGATTAAAAAAGTAATTGCAATTAAATTAATTGCAATTAAATCAATTGCAATTAAACTATTAATTGTACTTTGCAATTAATTTAATTAGATTAATGTACGTTAATCGCTTTTCACAGTTAAAATAATTGCAATTATTTTTTTAATTGTTTTATGAAACAATTAAAACTAACAATTAACTTAATGTATCAATAGGTACAGGGCAGCGTACAGAGTTCAAAGTATTATTCGAATTCGTATTTTCGTTCAGTGTTGATTGCTCGCTCGCCGAGTGAACTATTCTCGTCTTGGCATGTTTTTTCCACACGTAAATGTTTGTGTTTTGATTAAGTGTTTTAAAATTGTGCAAATCATTGTTTTGTAGTTTAACCTGTAACAGGGGAAATCTGAAAGAAGGACATAACAGGGGACGTAAGATCTCAGAGACCGCTCTGTTTATTTATTTATTTATTTTTTTTTATTTTTTTTTATTTTATTTATTTATTTATTTATTTATTTATTTTTTGAGCAATCACGATTGCTTATTGTTCTCACTTGACCGTTCTTGACGTTGTGGTTCCTTTTTCAGCTTGGATCAGCGGCTCTGCAGCACCACCGCCCACCGGCCTCTGCAGGCGGCGCGGCGGCTGTTCCCGATCGTGAGTTATCCGCTTTTCCTGGTCGAAGGCGTCCATGTCCGGTACACACACGCCTACGTGCATACACACAGGTCTATGTACACACAAGCCTACACATGCATGCACGTGCGCCTACGCACACACAACTATACACACGTAACCACCCAGGAGGGGGGGGCAAGCTTGGTGGACAGGAGCCGTTTGTAGAAACAGTAACTCGAATGAATAGGGTCCTGTCGCAACTCCTGATTGCGAAATACATAATTTGAATTAAAAATATCAGAATTAAATTAATTTAATTTTTTTTTATCGTGTAATTAAGATGAATTTCTGTAATTTTTCTCAGATGTTCTTTGGACTTTTACTAGTACGGATTTTTTTTTTTTTTAACTAAAATATATCTTTTTTGAGGATATTTTGCTGGAGCCATAAGATTTTTTGAGAAATGTCATATGCTGAAGTAAATAACTTATTTCTCGTAATAAAGTTACTGATACTTGGAATGCACCGCCAGCTCAGTCATATCCAGCCGAGGACTGCAGTTTCGTGCTTATTAGCACGCGTCAGCCCGGCATAGGAAAGTGTCAGAGTTGGAGACTGAAAACACCTTAAGGAAGCCAAGAGTGCCAAACAAACTGGCAGCTAATATAGAATTAGCGCAGACCAGACGAGTGACCGAAGCAATGGTTCGGTTCAACTCGAGTATTTCATATATATCTGCTTTAGCCCTGGCTATTGGGCGGTAATTTACTGAAAGTTACTGATATTTTATTTGTTACTAACATGTGTATTTAAATAGTTAAACAGTAATATGGTGCCTGTTTTGCGTCCACGTCCCAGGTAGACCTGTCGTCTGTAGAATATATTGTACAAAACCAGTAATTTTTTTATGAGTTAGTTTTAATTAAAATTCACAGGACGATCGACAATTGTTAATTGTAGTAAACTACAACTAACAATTAATTAATTGTTAACTGTGGTAAACTACAACTAACAATTAATTGTTAACTGTAGTAAACAACAATTGATTAATTGTTAATTGTAATTTTCCACAATTACAATTGATCAATTGTTAGCTGTTGTGGTTACGTTTATCAATTAATCAATTGTTAATCTTTAATTGTTAATGCAATTAAAATTTGCCCAACTCTGCTGACAACGCTATGAATGTCTCCCTTTAGAAAGACTCCGTACGTTTCATACGAAAAAAATGGTGCATTTGCAAAGTGCCTTCAAGAGGTCAGCCCATAATGCAGAACGGATGTTGGATGAGCCACTGTTTGAATATAGACGCCGTGGATAGAACTCTAAGAGAACTAAAAGGTTTAGATAACATAATGAGAGGCGTCATCGTCGCATTTGCCGGTGACTTTAATCAAACTATTCCAGTGGTTCCCTAGATAAACGCTTACAGATACACTTCAAGCCTGTTTGAAGTCATCTCCTTTTAGGAACTCTGTACGATCTCTGTATCTTATGAACTCTTTTAAAAGTCCATATTTATTCTATTAAAATTAAAGGTGGTAATCCAATAACTTCGTTGCGAAACTTTAATTTGTTCTATGAATACAACGGAAATGGACTCCCAAGTAAAATCAATATGGACTAATATGATTTATAGTATTATTCTTAATGGACCAGCAGCAGATCAGTCAGCTCATATTCCTTGAATTCCCATCGTCCTTGCACATTTCCATTTCCAATATAAGTAATTGCAATTTTCAATGAAAATTTCTTATGCCATAACCATTATCAAAACTGAAGGTCAAACGTACAGTTGTGTGCAGTACAGCGTTACATTTAGGAAGATTATATTGTTCCCGGGGAAGAAAAGGTTGGTCTCTCTTGAGAGGTAGGTGAGAGGTAATGAAATTAGGTAATGAAATGAATCAATTTCTTTGAATCCTCATCAAAATAGAAAACAAAATATTGTATACCATGATATTTTAAGACAAAAAAATGGCATAATATTTACTTAAGACACATAATTTTTCAACCCGAATAAGTTCGGGACGGGCCTCTAGAAGTTTGATATTTTTTTTTTTTTTTTTTGGCAATGTTTGACAAGCAGGAAAATGCTTGATTTTGACAAGACTGAAAAGGACCCGGTAACTTAACTGTTTTACTGGCAACACTGCAATTTAAGGAGAATGAAGAAACGAAAAAATGGTCAAAAAATAACGCGATCTACTGAAGTTTAGGGTCAATCCAGAGGAGTTAGGGTTGAAATTTCAACTATCAACTATCACTAAAAAGGCATTTGCTTCGTTCAAATGTAGAAGCAATTTTCACCCAATATGCAGTGACGGGAGATTTTCTAGTATTATATAAGTTTTTGCGAGACAGCAATGCACGCGTACTGTTGGTTTAGAAGGATTGGATTAAAAAAGCTATGATAAAATAAATAAATAAATAAATGGACATAACTCGACGTATTTACGCTGCACCGTTTTCCGCTCATGCTCAAGATGAAATATATTTCTATTTATTCAAGCGAAATTTAACGAATCGATATTTCTTTCACAATTTCTGTTCCGAGCATTTCCATGGCATAAAGCATGATTGATCGAGCTGGACCGGTCAACTATCGCCTCGATAATAAATAAAAAATTAAAAGTGATGCAGATCCGACAAGGGAACCTGCTCTGAAAAGGTATTGATTGAATAGCTATTGATACCATCTGCTGTTTCGTATTGGTATGATCTAAGGCAGTTTCTTGCAACCTTGTTTTCTGCCCAAGAACCGGTAGTATCTACAATTAAAAAAAAAAAATGCAATTCCTTTATTATTATATTTGGGCGATTCGCGAAAAAATGGTCCGTGCGTAGCGATAAGTTTTTTATTTTTTCCAGCTAACCAAAGCCTTCAAAAAATAATGCTGTTGGGGAATAATACATGCTTTAATATACTATCAAAGCATAAAAGTTAATCTCATATTTAATTAATAGTTACTTGAAAAAAATATAAAAACTTAGCGTTATGCATGGGACATTTTTTCGAGAATCGCTCATTTATTTTTCATTGTAAAAAAATTCCGAAACGTTACTAAGTATTTCCGTAGAACGTTTCGGGATTTTAATGGTTTTTATCCACTTCCTGGAAAAATTCAGTATCATTGTGAAAAACTTTCCTGAATACCCACAAATGGCACGAATGCAGATTTCTCACTCTTGCGAAAAATATTTTTAGCACCCAGTTTAAAGATTAACTGACCGATTTTATAAACTTTATCAGGGCTTCAATCCGACAGCTTCAATCCGACAGCGGCCCGTCCAGATTGCGAACGCTCCCAAAAGGTGCAAATAAGTCTACGAATTGCGTTGCTTTGTAAAATTTGCAAGCGAGTAAAAATCCTGATTGTTACTTGCAACGGCAACGCACCGCGTCGTAATAACGATTCATTCTGACCAAGATTTCACTGATCGTTGCGTTTTCGTCGCGACGCGTGTAAGAAAGGTGCAGGCCCCAAATTTAAACAACCACTTTAAGCCTCTCTTTAAAACTAAAATGTTGCGTAAATTCGTGTTTGTGTAATAAGTATGTGATATGTCATGCATCCGTCAATATCCGGCTTTGTATGCATTTAGCCCGTCAGTATTGCGTTTCTGATCCTCTGTTCTTGCGCGATTTTTACTTCTCGTTATATGATTGATCTGTCATGTCATTTTTCCACCTATTTTTAATCCTCCTGTATATAGCTAGACAGATAGTTGAACATTTATCTACTGGAAAGTCGCCCGCCAAGGTATGACGGGTGAGAATTGCTTCTCTTCTATAGTTGAACGAAGCCGTAGACTGTTTGATGGTATTTTGATAGTTGAAGTTGTAACCCTAACTCCAGTGGATTAACCCTAAACTCCAGTACGTGGCGTTCATTGTTGACCTTTTTTTCGTTTCTTCATTCCCCTGAAATGACACAATCTTACCAGTAAAGCAGTTAAGTGACCGGATCGAGTTCAGCCTTGTCACAATAAAGTCTTTCCTGCATGTTAATCATTACCAAAACATATTATCAAATTATAATGCTGTGGCGCGAGTTTCATCGTTGAAACCCGTGGGTTAGTCGATCATTGGCTATTATATATATATATGAGGATTTTTAGCCATCTATCTTTAGCTATCTTTATGGAAAAAATCAAGAAGTATGCGGTAGAGGGTTTCTACCCATTATTTGTGAATTAAAAAAAGCTTTTCGAAGACACCTAATGTATAAGTTGAGCGCCACTGTTTTGTCATTCTTTTACTGAAGTAAAAATGTGAAACTGTGTATGATTGTGATGAGTAGCCATTACATTATTTGTTTCATTAGTAACAAAATTTGATGATCTTGGAGATATCTCGGCTTTCCTTGCGTCCCACTTTGAACCCCTAATATAGGGGGAAATTACTTCAGGAAAATCCCGTAACAGCGAACAATTTTATTCACTGCAACGGGAGCTTCGTTATAATGGAATTCAAGCAATGTAGGGGCAATTTAATCAGAACTGAAAATTTACTTCCGTGAACCGGATATTTCATTGTATTGGTATTCGTAGTAACGGGACTTCATTGCATTGCCAATTCCTCCGAGACACAATTTTAAGCCTTTTTTTAGAGAAATGTTCCTTAAAGTAACTGTTCACTTACTATGATGTGTTCGTTCACTAGTCGAACGGCAAATTACCAGTAGCGATTCATTACCGATCAGTTAAAATTAATGGAAATAGTAAACGTCTGTGAAACAACAAAATGCATTAGTATTACTACAATACCTATAAGATGTCTTTCATTCGACATTGGTTTCTCAAAAGTATGAAATACAGGGTGTCCTGAAAAAGACTGTTTTTAAAAATTTATAACAGGAAAACGGTAAATGATAAAAAAAAATAATTCTTGGCGAAAATTCATGCGGTGGGTCGTAAATTTTTTCCGCCTCAGTTTCAAATTTTAGTTGAAAATTTTTCCAATAGAAGGCGCTGCAGGTAGTAAGTAAATCAGAAAAAAAATAGAAAACTACAACATAATTTTTCGAAAATAATGAACAAAAGAGCAAAACAATATTTTAAAACAATCGTCGGCTGTAATCCCATGTCGCAATCGGAGGAAAAATTGGCGAATTTCTATTCTTTTTTGTCTCACCAGATTACTATGTGCAGCGCTATCTATTGAAAAAAATTTTGAATTAAAATTTGGAACTCTCAGGGAAAACATTTAGGGCCCACCACATGAATTTTCTGCAAGAATTTGTTTTTTATCATTAACTGCTCTCCTGTTATAAATTTTTGAAAACAGTCAGTCTTTTTCAGGACACCCTGTATTTTATGTTATATAGTACAATTGAGGCAGTGAGAAGCAAAGGCATGTAAGTGACAAAATTAAAAATTTGGACATAACTAAGGATACTATATGAGGGGAGCTGATTTATTCGACATTTTGGTTCCAAAAGTGTCAGGGGACAAAATTAGTATTTGCACAAAGGCCTCTTTGCAGAAAACTGGTGCCCAAGCATTAAATGTGTTGCTTAATTGATGTTTGATTATTTTATTCTGTAAATGAAGAAGATTATTTTGAAACAAATCATAAACAAATAAGGTGTGAAAATGAGGTTCATTACAGTAAACATCCCCCGATACACTTTTGTTGAATTTGTAAACTAAGTTAACTTTCTAGATCTTCCTCAAGTGACATTTTACTCTACTTATCGTCATTTTTTTACGACATAGCAACCATCGAATATTATAACGTATTTATAAATACTAGAAACAAGGTTGGATCCATAGTTGTCCTGGAACCAAAATGTGGAATAAGTCGGCCTGTCCTTTTCAAGGGGTTCTAGATATAACCAGTCTAAATGGCGGGTGAATCTGTCCTATGATTTAGAATACTTTTAATGAAAGTTTACCTAGGATCTGCACTTAAATCGCGATTTACTCGAAACTTTAAATAGTTCGCTTACATCCCTTTGCTTCTCGCTGCCTCAATTTAAAATTCTGACAGCATAAGATTAATTTTTCACCGCCGGCAGTGAATGACCACTTATCTGGAATCCATATCTCAATAATATATCACTAAACACGTTAAAAATTCCATTTCAATGCCTTTTACAATAAATTTTCCTTGACAAATGAATGAAAAGTCCTCGTCTTAAAAAATGAATAGTAGAACTTTACTTCAAGAAAATAGTTTGCTTCAAAATTAAATTATTTTTCTGGGCTCAACTTCTGTTGTCGACTGAACAAGTTGAATATTCTGTACATTAGTTATTTATTATTTTATGGTTCACCTTTAAAAATATCGTTTGAAATTTTAAATCGAAAGCAATGAAGAAGTAAACAATAATGAAAGGAATGCCAAAAAAGGACACAGATGTTTTAACTAGTGAATTAATTGAATTAGCTGATGACAGTATTGGTAAACTTACATCAATCGTTGAATACGTGATAGTTTATTATGAAAATATTTATTTATCTAGTGCAATGGTTGCTGAAATAAACGGTTCTAATCATGATGCGAGTGATATGATGAAAAAGGGAAAAGAATATGTGATTAGGTTGCTATGATGAAAAATGGTAAAGAATATGTGACTTATTGTAGTGGATTTAAGGTGCTATCATGCAGTTGCAGACCAACAGAGAATCTAATACTACAAAGATACGGGGTGTATATGCAATGATTTTTTCTTTTTATATTGCCATGTTTATTTATCATTTACTATTCAATTATTATTACTGATCCACACTCATTAAAATTATTAAAGAGCCAAAAACAGTGTTATTTATTAAATGTTTTCTAATAATCGTATGTCAAAAATTGGACTTGAATTTCAATTCTAATGAAAAAGTTTTATATTGGCTACAATTCAAACATAGCCACAAACAGCCTTCAAACATGCCCACATAGCCACAACTAGGGAAAACTACACTTTGTCAGTTTAATTGATTATGCATTAATTATGCTGTTCATTTAATTGCTTATATGGTAAAATGCTTGTCAGAGAAGCTTAAACTAGGAAAACTAACACATATTTTATTGTTAAAGTGGGTCTACAAGAGGAACTTAGTGTCTTGGAACTTTTGCTTGGCCTTAAACTAGCCATAATTGGTGCACCTACCTTACTACAGCTGTGTTTTTTCTTTTCTTTAAACTCGTAAACCTTTGTACGATCTTTTTTTTTTTTTTTTTTTTGTTGTTGTTGTTGGAGGCCAAGGTTGGCGTAATTTTACGGGATCCGGACCGCCTCTACTGCGGCCCGTTTATGTGAGATTTTCTCCAAACATGGCACAGAGGTCCTTTGATGCTAAAGAATTCACATTGGGCAGTTTTCGTTCGCAATCGGAATCCCTTCCCCCTCCTACCGGGGGTTTCCTTTTTACGAATCCACGGTTTTCGTGGGATCTTTGCCAAATTTGGCACAGCGGTTCTTTGATGCTTAGGAATTTTCATAGGGAGTTTTTCGCCTATCTATGAGGGAGGGGGTGGGGTGCAAAAACACTCCACGGAGGTTTTCCTTATGCAAATCCAGTTTACGTCAGATTTTTGCATATTTTGCATAGAGGTCCCTTGATACTATAGATTTTATATATAGGGCAGTTTTCGTTCGCAATTGGACCTCCCCCCTCCCACCGAGGGTTTCCTTTTACGAATCCACAGTTTTCGTCGGATCTTTGTCATATTTGGATCATCGATTCTTTGACGCTTAGGAATTTTCATAGGGAGTTTTTCGCCTACCGATGAGGGAGGGGGGCGGGTGAAAACACCCCGGAGGTTCTCCTTATGCAAATCCAATTTACGTCGGATTTCTGCAAAAATTTTCAGACAGATCCTTTGATGCTCAAAAATTCACTTAGGGTAGTTTTCGTTTGCAATGGGAGCCACCGTCCCTCCTACATGGGATTTCTTTATACAAATCCAGTTTTCGTCGGATCTTTTCCAAATTTGGCACAGCGGTTCTTTGATGGTCAGGAATTGTCATAGGGGTTTTCGCCTACTTATGAGGAAAGGGGGGAGGGAGGGTGAGAATACACCCCACGAGGGGTTTTCCTTATGAAAATTCAGTTTTCGTCGGACTTTTTCCAAACATGGCGCAGAGATTCTTTGATACTCAGGAACTCACATAAGTTTTTTCTTATCAAAATGGAGTGTAAGGGGACCACCTTGGGGGGTTTTGCTAGAAAATTCAGAATGATTACGAAAAAATCCAATGATGTCTTAATTTAAATTTTGAGTCATAAATTTGTGCTTTCTACAAATTGACGGGAAATGTTTGTGCTATTTTTTCCCCTCCTTTTCTAAACCTGATTGTAAAACGTGTGTCATTAGACGAAACTTTTATTTTCGAGGTAGACCGTGCAACGTCGGGAAACGTAGCTAGTGACAGCAGCTAGTGTATAAATCAAAAGTATATTTCATAGTTCTGGGAGCTTAATGGGTGTATGGTGTGAAAATTTCCAAAATTTATAGCTGCATTCTTTAAAGATTCATTATTAGTATTTTACTCAATGTTACTCAACTAAGAAGTAAAAATTCTTAAAGTAAGAGCTATTAAATGACTAAAACAAACTATTTAAGACGTCAATACGAAATACATTCAAATTATTGAGACTGCTCAAATTGAAAGATTTAAACAAAATATTGAATTGAATATTTAAAACTTGCATATCGGCTACTAAACTGCATTTATGCCGTATTTCATGATTGTGGCTCTAATTCTTCTAGGAGCATATATATATATATTTTTTTTGCGACAGAGTGTATTATTAGCTTCAACTACCATTACTTGTCGACTACCATTAACTATTTTTTCTTCGTTGCCGTACAAAAACCGTCTTCCTTTCCATTCGTTTAGTGCAAACCGCATCTTTTTATCTTTATTCGTTTTCGAATTATTCATTTCTAAAGTTAGTCCTGACTTTTAGATTACCCGGTATACTAATATTATAAAGAGAGGGGGAGAGCGAATTCTGTATGTTTATGCAGATTGTCCAGCGAAGGACTACCTGATTTGAAAATTAAATTTCTCGAAAACAAAGGACGATATTGGAATAAAATAAACGGTGTTTTTATTGTGAAGCCCATGAAAATTATGTACAGAAACTTAGAAACTAGTAACAAAAATTTCCAACAGATGGCGCTGCACGTTGTAATTACTCCAGAAATCGGTATAAATACTGCTGCGAAGGAGTAAAGCCTCAGAGGTAGACATTATCAGCCAATCGCATCGCAGCACTATTTAAGGGGACTTTATTGAAATTACAGCGCGCATCGCCACCTGTTGGAAATTTTTGTTATTAATTCCCATGTTTCTGGACATAATTTTTATGGGTTTCACAATGAACATACGGTTTATTTTCTTCCAATATCGTTTGAATTTTGAAATCAAAGAGTCCTTCGCCGGACACCCTGTATGTATCGGGTAATCTCTGGAACCACTGCACCTATTTGAAAAACTCCTTCATTATATGAAAGTTGGAGTCTTACTGAGTGACATAGACTATAAATTATGCATTAATGCCTTTAAACTAATTTTTTGAACTAAAATTATTACCATCGGCACCAGTTTATTTTCCGGACTGTTTTGTTGTTATATACGCAAATACCGATACTTACTGCCTATGGGATGTAGGCTTCTCGTATTGCAATTTTCTAATATTTAATTGATTTGCGTCATAAGACTCGGGATTAAAGAGTTGTGCTTTGTACGCCCCCTTAAAGTTAAACGAACGACCGACTGACTGAAAATGTCTGGCAAAAAAGTTCTTTTCGAGCTGCAAACAGAGATTTGATTACATGAGAAAGGAGAGAAAAAAATGTCAGCTTAAGAACCATCAAACGCTTTACATGAATGTGAGACCGTGTTTCAGGAAGTTGTATCGTACGTATTCCGGGATCTCTTTTGGGGTTTTATATTCATACTAAAATGAAAATGAAAAACATCTGCTAATGAATTTATTTAGTTTAGAAAGATCTTGTGAAACATTAACGAACAAAGGACATTCCATACAGGGCTGCGGAGTCGAAGGGAAAATAATCGACTCCGACTTCGGGATTTGAAAACCACCGACTCCGACTCCTCCTTTTTCCCCTTATAGAAAGGGGAGAAAAAAATCCTAAACAAATATTGAAATATTCGTTTCTTTTAAGAAGTTTTCCCGCCGTACTTTATTGTAAACAAACAAAGATGCATGCAACCTTAGAAATCCAATTTGAAAGTTTAAGTTTTCCAATAGTTGAGATTTTTAGAGTGATTACACAAAACTTAATTTAAAAAAAAAATGTATATTTTCTTTAAATAAATCTAATTGGGTGTGACAAGGTCAAAAAAAGAAAAAGAAAAGAAAAAAAATTGTATAGTCAATGATTAAATGAAATAATCGAGATAAAAACTTCGAAATTAGACAAAACAAAGTTTTAACGACAATAGTGAAAGAACATATCTATCACAATGAAACAAAAAAATATCTTTTTTACAAAATGGACATTTTTTTTTGAACAATGAAAGCAAATTAGAAAACTGTTGCAACAGAAAGTAAACAATAATGGATAAAATGATGATTATATCGCTAATCCTAATCTATACTAATATTATAAAGAGAGAAAGCGGATATATTGTATGCTTATACAGGGTGTTCAGTGAAAGACTGTCCGATTTAAGAGTTAAATTCTCGAAAATAAAGGACAATATTGTAATAAAATAAACGGTATGTTAATCGTAAACCCATAAAAATCATGTAAAGAAACTCGGAAATTAGTAACTGTTTGTGCAATAGAAGTCCCATAATTAGTGCTGCGAAGGGGTAGGCGTTTCAGCAGTATTTTAGTGCCACTAAGCCTCTCAGAGGTACACACATTTTCGCTAGAAATTATCATCCAACCAGCATTATTTATGGAGACTTTCTTGCAGTTAAAGCGTGTAGCGCCATCTGTTGTCAGTTTTTCCTACTAATTTTTTGGTTTTTCTGCGTGACTTTTATATATTTCACAATAAACGTACCGTTTATTTTAGTCCAATATCGTCCTTTGTTTTCGAGATATTTAATTTTGAGATCAGGGAGTCATTTGCTGTAACCCTGAAATCTCTGGAACCACTGCACTTATTTGAAAAATTCCTTCACTATATGAAAAGTGTAGTCTTACTGAGTGACATAGGTTATAAATGATGCATTAAAGCGAGTTTACAAACGTAGAAAATTGCAGTTTTGCAATGCTCAGGAGTCCCTTTAGCTCTTACTGCACTGCGAGTTGGAACAAATTATTTTGAAACCCGGGGAAGGGGTGCGTTTTATTCCAAAGGCGTTTTTAATCTGTTTCTTTCTAATTGACCGTTTAAATCTTTGCGATCAAATAAGATTGCGAACCAATCTTCGAGGGTTGGTGAGCGTCAGTGAGCAGGGGGCGGACCCCCCTAGCTTAATATAAATTTAAAACAAATAGGGTGTATAAATGAAGTTCATTACAGTAAATATTTCCCGATGCAGTTTTGTTTTTTTTTTTTTTTCTTTTGTGAAGTGAGTTATTTTTCTAGATTCACCTTAAGTGACATTTTACTCATCTTATCATCAGTTATTTTACGATATAGCAACCAGCAAATATTATAACGTAATTTATAAATACTAGAAACAAGGTTAGATTCAAAGATGTCTTGGAACCAAAATGTCAGGTAAGCCGACCTGTCTTTTTCAAGGGGTTTTAGATAAACCATAATTGACTCGAAGTGCAACGGTTTTTCGTTTTCTTTTTTTTTTCAGAGTAAATGATGGTATTATCACCATTTCAATAGATTAAAAGTAACGTATAAACGAAACGTTACAATTTGATGTAATGTTACTTTTAAGTGTATTAAACGTGTTTAATAATGGACAGATATCAAGATATATTTTTTTTTCTTTATTAGATTTCCAACTTTTTCCAAACTGCATATCTATTGTTGCACTATCAAAAACAAAACTGCTTCTTTTGCCCGCCACATACACGCTTTTCATTTCAGATAATCTAGAAACATTACTGATAACAAAAAAAAATGTATTAATGTTGAGTTATGATTTCACAAATAGAATATCAAAGATTTACTTCAACTTTTATTATTTTCCGTTGATGGAAGTACTGCATCAAGTTTCATGATAACTGTGTTGCACTTTCGTTTTCAACATAGAAATGAGCGAAGCGTCAGATCGTCGACGATATGTTTTAATGCAAGATCATTTGTTTTCACTCAGAAATCAGATTTATTAAACTTCACTTATTAAGATGATGATGCTAACAAGGTGGTGGCATTATTAATAAAACTGATGACGTTGCTAGTGAAGACATGCATGAGATTAACAAAGCTGATAAAGTTGCTGAACAAGATTCGGAAAGTGGTTTTTCAAGTTGAAGTTTCAATTTACTTTTACATAGTGCCGTTATTTACTAAATTTAATGTCGTAGTGCTGGTGAAGTTATTGACTAAATTTATGTGAATCTGGTGCCGTAACTTGTTATGCTGATCACGTTGTTTACAAAACTAAGGACATCATTTGTTGAGCGGTTGTTATGTTTTAATTCCCGTACTTTGACTTGATGCCAGTTAACTGTACTGAGAGAAAAAAAAATGATGCTGAGGACTGCAAAATCTAACGAAACTTAACAACGGAAATGAGTGGAACTTCCAATCATTGAAAGTACGTTTGATTGAACTATCATTTATTTTACACTCAGAAGGAAATCGTATTGCTTAATGAATTGATGATGTAGTTCATTAAGACAGTCATGCTTCTTGCAAAAGCCGCGGAGATATTTATAAAACTGTTGACATTCTTTGCCAAAATCTAAATGCTATTTCCGAAATTACTTAAAGTTGTCTAACAATTTACTTTGTTTATACCGTTGATTCTTTAATTTACAAAGCTGATGTCGTTATTTCTTAAATTGATTGTCCTAAGTTGATGTAATTTGTTATGCTAATCACGTTGCAGTTGTCAAGTTAGCTAACTGGGCCGTTGATGCTGAGGACTTCAATCTCCAATCAAACTTCACGATAGAAATGAATGAAACTTACAGTTATCGGTGACACGTTTGACAGTAACATCATCTGTTTTAGACTCAGAAATAAATCTTAAATCAGCAAATTGATTGATGCATTAATTTACCAAGCTGATGTCGTTACTTACTAAGTTGGTATCGTAGTGTTAAGTTGATGGAGCAAATTTGTTACGCTGATCATGTTGTTGCTGTCATGTCAGTTAACTGAAACTGCTGAGGACTAATATCTACAACAAAACTTCGAAATGACAATGTGAAGTATTCGATCTAATACAAAGAAATATGAACCGAACAGCCTACTTTTTGGTTATAGTAAACTTAGTTGGAGTCACGCGTGGAAATCTCTGCCCAAACAGCAAGGAATGCAAATGTGAAGAAGCTGCTGACAGGATCTCAGTAAACTGCGGCATGGTGGATGACTTAAACGTTCTTCGGCACGTATTTCACGAAGAACTACAAGGAAGACCTCTACGGTCCGTAAAAGTTATTAAGTGTTCAGCTCAAAATTTTTCTTCTGATCTGTTTGCAAATACCAGCATCCAATCAATTTCTCTGCATTGTCCCCTCGAAAACATAGACGAAAACTCCTTCCGCTTTGTAGATTCCTTGAATTGGCTGGATATTGTCTACTCAAAATTTCCTGAAATACCGACTGGGGCTCAAAATTTGCCAGAATTGAGGACTTTTATGTTTAGGGACGGATATTTGGAAAAGATTAGCTTAGAGTTTATGAGTATGCCTCTCTTAAGTAAAATCACATTGACACACAACCAGATTGAGATAATATCTGAGAATGCTTTTTCAAACAACCCGAATCTCCAAGTTTTGCACTTATCTCACAACAAAATCAGTTTCATCCATGCAGACACGTTTATCAACTGCCAAAATTTACTCGTGGTGCATCTAGAAGAAAACAATATTCGCAAGATCACGGGAGTATTCAGGACCGAGTTTATTAAGGTAAATAATAAATACAGCAAAAACGAGTTTCAGAAGAACTTTTTAGGCAATTGTTTATATGTTTCATTACTGTTTTATATTTTCATTTACAACTTAATTATTTTAATTTATTTTTTTAATTTCTATTCTTTGTGTAATAGTTCTTATCATTTTATTTTTCATTTATTTCGTTTCATTTACTTATTAGTTATTTCCATTTCAAATTGTTATTTTAAGTCTATCTTATTATCTCTATATATTAAAAAAAAAGTAACGTCAAAGAAATTTTGATAGGAAGTCTGCGGTGGGCCTACGCTCAGGAGACCCCATTTTGTACAAAATTACTTCAAGTGCTGGGGGGTTGCAGCAGGGTTTGTTTGTTTTTTTAATTTCGAATTAATTTTTTGTAATTCATTTTCTTTTAACTAAAATTTCACATAATTCCGAATTAAAGGGATGAGAGATTTCCCACACACCTTAACATTTCATTTCATTTGAAAGAGATTTTGCTTCTGCATCAAATAAAGCTTGTTCCAATTTCATCAATCAATTAGAATAGCAGATATAAGGGTTTCGACTTCAGCGAAAAGTCCTAGGCTCAACAGAATTAAAGCCAGGATCTAAAAAGCAAAATATATTGCTAGAGACTACGAATTGGGAAGCGACTTCTGAAACGTAAAAAAGTGCCGTTTTGCAATGCTCAGGATCCCCTTAAGTACCTGTAGTTACAAGTTAGTTTGTAATTTGGGAAAGGGGGGCTCTTCTTTCTAATTAAGGCATCAATATCAGAAACTCTGAAACAACAAGAGTTCTTTCAGAGCTGAATGAAAAGCATCAGAGAGTTGGGAACATACAGAAAACGGAGCAATTATTAGTCAGTTAATACCGTTTTCGGTTGTTTTTTAAGTGTTTAGGCTTCATTTAATTTTGCAGAATTTTCCACCAGTATTTAAAATAATTTCATGCGCACTAAATGTACTTCACTTATTACTGAAGTACATTGCTCTTTGGCTGGATATGTAGCGTAAAATTGAAAGCTAAATGTGCTCTTGTTGAAGTTCCAATTCTGAGCAGTCGTCAGCGCTAACGGATAAAAAATACTTTTAACACAGTCGAACCATATTAAAACCATCTCAAAGGGCCTTGAAGATTAATTCGTCTTAACCAAAAAACAACAGAAAATTAGATGGGAATTGTCATTATAGTTCGCCTTAACAGTTATCCGTTTTAAGGTGTGTTCGAGGTTCGACTCTGTTAAGCTTTTCTGAAAATGATACTGAATAATTGCTTTTATACTTTCGTTTTTAATTTTCAGGACATAAACTTGAGGAAAAATGATCTTCTGTCTCTAAACGGTGCCTTCAAAAGCTACATGGAGGTTGAAAATCTTAATTTTGGAGAAAATTCGAACATCGCTCTTCTATCCGATTACACATTTTCTAGTAACATTCGCTACTTAAAATCACTGTACTTGGACAGATGCGAGCTAACTGAAATTCCCACTCGACTTCTGAAACCGCTCACAGATTTGGTTACAATTGACCTAAGTTTCAATAAACTAACAACAATACCAGAAGGCTTCTTTTACAATCTTTACAATCTACGTCAAATATATCTGCAATACAACAAAATACAAACTCTGTCAAATATCTTCAACGAAAACAATCATTTGGAAGAAATATTCCTCTATGGGAATGAAATAATTTCTTTGCAAGGTGTCTTTGCCAATCTTCCTTCAATACAAATCATACATTTAGCATGCAACAACATAGAAGTCATCCACCAAGAAGATTTCTCTTCGTGCACCAAACTCCAGTCACTTAACTTAAGAGACAACAATATTCAGTATCTTGAGAAAGGAGCGTTTTTACGCCAAGGGAAACTTCAAAATTTAACGTTAGAAAAAAATCGTATAAGAAGTTTGAACGGATCAATCCAAAATCTTCACGATTTGCAGCAGTTAAATGTGAGAAACAATTTGCTTACTGTTATAGATGAAAAAGAACTGTACAATTTGCCTTCCCTTACGCATATAAAACTACAAAATAATCGACTGTATAATGTCGATGGGGCATTCAGAAGTTTACCAAGTTTAGTTTCACTTCAATTGATGAAAAATAGGCTGAACATTTTGTCAAGAAGAACATTCCCGCCAGAAATTAAACTGAAAGAATTAACCTTGACAGGTAAGAAAATGTATAGGGTGTCAAGCGAAGGACTCTCTGATTTCAAAATTAAATATCTCGAAAACAAAGGACAATATTTCAATAGAATAAACGGTATGTTTATTGGGAAACCCTTAAAAATCATGAACTGAAACTTAGAAATTATTAACAAAAATTGCCAGCAAGTAGCGCAGCACGCTGTAACTACAATAGAAGTCCCCTTAAATAGTCTGGAAGGGTTTGGACTATAATTTCTGGCGAAAGTATTAGTGCCTCTGAGAGGCTTAGTGTCACTACACTACTGCTGAAACGCCCAACCCCTTCGCAGCACTATTTATGAGGACTTCTATTGATATTACAGCCTGCAGCTTCACCTACTGATGGTTTTCTTTACTAATTTCCCAAGTTTCTGTGCATGATTTTTATGGGTTTCACCATAATTTTACAGTTTATTCTATTCCAATAATGTCCTTTGTTTTCGAGATATTTAATTTTGAAATCAGGGAGTCCTTCGCTAGACACCCTGTATTTACCATATTTTTAACTGAATATTCTTTGTTATTTATGTCATTAATAATTGTAAGAAAATTCTGAAAATTCACAGATAATTTTCGGTCAACGTTTCGGGATTTCACAGGTTTTATCAATTTATCAATTCCTGGATAAAGCAAGCATCTTTATCAAAAAGGTTCCTGTGTTGCCACAAGTTGCAATTGAACTGCCATCATCACGATGACGGTACATTTAAATTGACGGAGTTTCTAATGGAAGCGACATGTCTATCTCTAGTCTCTGCAGCTTTGCAAATATGATACATGATGTTTATGCTTAAGAGTTGTCATGGTCAGTCCTGGTTTTTGCAAGATATGTTACTGGCAGAAACTGAACGTAATATTTTTCCGAAACGTTTCTGATTTGTTGTTACAGTGAATTATCATATTTCCAATTCAACAGAAGTCAAAAATACTTGTGATTGTTTAAAAGTTTTCCATGTTGTCATACCTTTCATTTAATAGTTCAACTACACTGTAAAAACGATTCAGAAACGTTCCTGGAAAATTATAGGCTGCTGATGTGCCCAATTTCTACGAGTAACATGTCTTGCAAAAACCTGGAACGTTTTCCGCTTAAAGTTAGTTACCTTTCTGAAATTATCCTTGAAACTTCCTGAAAAATTGGGAAATCTCCCCTGTTAAAGCCAGTCATGTCTCGGCAACCGTCTAGAAAAATATAGTAGGTTTAATATACTTGATTAGAACTCGCCCGATATTCTAAGAAAGTTCCTTCCAGAAGCATTTGAGCAACCATAGCCAACATTGTAGGTAAGAACGAGGCATATCCCTTACCTGCAATTGCTATAACAATCCAGTAACTTAATGGCTCTCACTGAAATTGCAATTGCTATAACAATCCAGTAACTTAATAGCTCTCACTGAAAGCTTAGTCGAATTGGGCAGGCCTTAAACAAATAAAGGCAGATACACTTAATAAAAACGCTCTTTCATTCTTTAAACTGGTAGCTAAAAACATTTTTCGCAATAGTAAACGGTGTGCATTTGTGCAACTTATAGCAATTCAGGAAAAAAATTTGCGAAAATACTTGATTTTACGGGGAAATAGGTGAAAACTTTTTAAATACTGAAACGTTCCACGGAAATAACCAGCATCGTTTCGGAATTTTTTTTACAGTATATGCTCTGAAAATAATGAATTTTTTACATAAGTACTATCTAGTGAACTTTAGCTGCAAACATCTTCATTGGAAAGAAGTTGCAATAACGAAATGGTGCTTATGGTAATCACCACTTAGTAAAAGAAGTTACATTGGTGGAATGTGAATCACCAATAACATTATAGCAGATAGCGCTATAGTCGGAAAAAAACATTGGGGGGTAAATATCACGGTTGTCTAGTTTTTGGTAGGCCAAAAAGAACTTAGTTTAGATTACTTATCCCGCCTTTAATTCAAAAAGTAGACTTTAATTTTCTTTAAAAGATAGTTCCAAACTTGTTAATTTCAAATTTGTGTTGTTTTTGCAATTTTAAGCAGAATATTTCCAGGTACGGGCCACTCCCCCTCCCCTCTACAGCAGTGTTTACAGTTAAATTTTGCTAGATATAACCAATTTCTTTTATTGATTTTCATTGAACTTTATTTTTTTAAGTGTGCTTCAATTCCTAGTTTAACTAAACTAACAAGATGACTTATTATATAAAAGAGGATCCATGGTTTCGTAAATGATTAAAAGCGAGGAGATCCCCTTGATTACAACCGTTTTATTAAATACCACAGTCTAATAATGGGTAGCTAACGTGCCCAATCCCTGCGAGTAACATATCTTGCAAAAAAAAAGGATTTTTTTACGATAAAACTCAGTAATCTTCCTGAAATTATCCTGGAACCAGAATTGGATTTACTATAACAGCTTAGCACCCTCCTGATTTACCAAGAAAGCTCCAAAAGCATTACTACAAACATACTAAGACCTGCATTTCTCGCACAACTTCGAAATCCATAGACTTATGCGCTCTCAATGAGTGCTTAGTCGATATGGACGGACAGTAAACGTACTGAAACCGATACACTAAACAAATACGCTCAGTCAATCTTTAAACTGGGGGCAAAAAATATTTTTCACAACAGTGGGAAGTATGCATTTGTGCAACTTGTAGCAATTCCGAAAACGTTTTGACAAACACAAGAAGTGGATAAAAACCTTTGAAATCCAGAAACGTTCCACATAAATAATTAGTAACATTTCGGTATTTTTTTAGTGTGCAGGACAACTTTATTCCCGAAAGTTAGAGCAAAGCAAAAGGCTGCTGAATATTTCCTGAAACTTAGGAGTCTATGTATATTTACTCATTCGGAACGTTTCCGCAAGCATTATTCAATGTCTAATGAATGGTATTAGGGCTACGAGTAGCAAAGGGATATTGTGAAAAAAGAGAAATCTTGAGTAAAACGAGTGTAAGTTTCAAAATATACGAAGACAGCTATTTAAATGTTCTTTTCAAATTAATTTGAATACCAGCACCGCTCAAAATAGTCATTAACTTCTACTGAAAAGTAAATTTAAAGGGGAAAAGAAAACAGATTTACGCATTCTCTATAGCTTCAAATTCTTTGTTTTTTCACTTACATCCTCTTGTTTCTTATTGCCTCAATGTATTAAAGTAACATATTGTTTAGCTTTCTGGTTGATTAGGTTTACGGAGCAAGTCTTAATAGTTTATAATTCGCGCCAGTTAGCTTTCTAGTGTTACGCTTTCAGTTTATACAACTGAAATTTTAACACCAGAAATCCTCTATACGTAAAACAGACTAATTAAGAAGTGCGTCAACAAGTAAAGTAAAATGTCCTAACATGTCCACTTAAGATGATGTTACCAAAAAAAAAAAAAAAAATTAGTATTTAACACCATTTTTCCAGGTAATCAATGGATTTGTGATTGTAGACTTTTGTGGCTGAGAGACTTGATGGTGAATCAAAGTATATCATCCCGATCGCCAGTTTTGGGTTGCTCAACTCCTGACAGAATCAGCGGGAAGTTGTTGCACAAACTAAAACCAGAAGATCTCCTTAAGTGGCCAGACGATTGCCCAGATCCTTGTAAGTGCACATGTGTTTCTGAAGATGTAGAGTTCCATATTAAAGTAGATTGCACTGGACGTGGCTTATTCAAGGTAGGTTTCATGCATTGTAATGATACAGGATTATACTTTTGTATGAATGAAACGTTTATCGAATTATAAATTGGATTCCTTGCCACTGAAAGCAGCAAATGAAGTATTTATACGCAGCAACTACGGTTAATGCAAATAGTGAAATTGATCACATAAGTAATTGTATATCGGCTCAATAAATACTAAACAGAAAGATGTATCAAAAGAAAATGCAGGTTTCTTTTTCTTTTGTTTGTTCGAAAAAGTTTCTCATAGATGTAGCATGGCTAGATTCACAACTCCGTAGCTGCAGCCACCGGCTGCCATTAAACGCGCGAATCTTGAAGTAAAAGGGCAAAAGCGTAGCCTAGGAGGATACAATGCTGCTTGCATCCTATCAGGCTACGGAAAAAGAAGACCTTTTTATCACATCCTTAAGATTGCAATTTCGCTATTGTCAGATATCATCAGCCCGGATTAGTGAACGAACGTGCTGGAGGTAGATGTCATCTGATCGAAGCTGAGAATGCCTACAAACTGGTAGATAAAATAAATTTGTCTTACCAGCGAATATCCGCAACATGGTGCTGTTCGACTTGTAAATTGAAGGCAAAGCTTATGTATATATCAGTAAGCTCAATTCACGAGTCGAACCGCACCATGCTGTGGGCACTCGCTGGCAGGCCCGGATCTGCGTGCTAGCAAATCCTGCACTGCAGGGGGGCCCACGTCCTTAAAGGGCCTAGCGGGCCAAGAAGTTGAAACAAAAAATAGCACTATGACTTGTTAACGATGCAAATATAACACTCGTGGCCTCTGGGGAGAGGCTCTACAGATTTTGTTGCAGGGAGGCCCAAAATTTATAGATCCGGGCCTACTCGCTGTGGTGAGATAAATTTATTTTATCTACCAGTTTGTTGGCACTCTCAGCTTAAATGAGATGACCTCTGACTCCAGCACCATCCTTATATATTATTTCTGTAACCTGATTTTGGTTTCTAAGCCAGATTTTCCTCAATTCTTGATCGATTTCTTTGATTTACGCCTTATTTTAAAGCTTATGGTGCTGGCTACTGACGAAAAATAGACCCACGGTCTAAAAATTGTTTTTTTCGGGCAAAAAATCCTGTTTTAAAGAACCAGAATGAGGTTTTCGGTTAAACTTATAACTTTAATTTGCGCTATGACCGACAGAGCTGAATAGCTCGATCGGCAGAGCGTTCTCTTCGTAACCAGGAGAATGCGCGTTCGGGCCCACGTCGGGACAATCTGCAACAAAAAATTAGAGCAATATCACGCATTACATGAACACTTAATTAAGTGAATAACGACTATGAAGGAATAGAATAAATGAGAAGGAATGCTCCTTGCTGATATGGAAACTTGAAGTGACTTTGGCTAAATTACTTCGGAATTGTACGTTTTTTTTTTCTTTTTCTTTTTAAGCTTTGGCTCTGGTAAGAAAATTAAAGCATAATGTAAGCGA
Organism: Uloborus diversus; assembly: GCF_026930045.1. NCBI lineage: Eukaryota > Metazoa > Arthropoda > Arachnida > Araneae > Uloboridae > Uloborus > Uloborus diversus. The sequence continues at coordinate 46,506,301 of NC_072738.1, read as the reverse complement.
AAATATAAGTAACAGGTTTAAGATTTCAGACTACAATAGAATTGTTTTTTGTTCAGAAAAAAAATAATAAATCGTGTTTTGAAATAGATATTATTCTAATGAGTTTTTGACTCTTTGTACAAATAAAAAAATTACTACCTCAATTTAAAGGGTAAAATATATATTTTTTCTTCTTTTTGCAAAAAAACAAATAGCTTATCACATTTTTACTACATTCGAAAAGCTACGCTTAAAAAAAGAGCATAGTTCAATTTATTTTGTATTTTAACCGTGCTGTTAAATGATAAACACGTGCTGCCATCTAAGTCATAACGGTTCAAGCAGCCTGCGGTAACAAATTGTAAAAATTTTCAAGAATAAAAAAATGTTTCTTCAATATCTTATCTTATATGTTATTCCCTTCTCATTTCAAAACTTATCAGGCTGGCTAATGAAGAAAAATAGACTTACGGTCGAAAAATCAAGTTTTTGAAAACGCCCCTTGCTGTTTCAAAACCTTGATGCTGCCTGTAGTTCTTATTTATTTTTTAAAAGCAAAGTTCTAATGCAGTTTTCCATTTTTTACGTCGCTTTCAGCAAAAAAAAAAAGCCTGTATGTGTGTTCATATTTTAATAAAGCTTAAAAGCACTGGACTTAGTTGTTCGGTTAAATTGATAAGTTTTTTTTCGGTAGAGCGTTCGGCTATAAACTATTCGAACTTCGGGCAAGTTTGGGCTGTCCGAAAGAATATCAAATTTATATTAGTATTACGCATTACATGTACTCATAACATACAAACGTAATAACATAAATGCAGTGAGATTGCTACTTGGTGTTTCGACTCCTTTATGCAGGCTACAGTTATCATTCGGATAAGTTGACTGTTAATCGAAGAGTGTTCTTCCTTTTTTTAAGCTTTGACTACATCCAGACCACTCAGCATAATGTAAGCATAAAAAAGTATTAGATTTACTAAAAGGAAATCCTTTTTGTGCAGAAAAACATTTTCATTGTATGCTGAAATATAGATGTTTCTAATAGCAGTGTTCGACCTTTTATACAAATGAAAAAATACTACGCCAAATTAAAACTACGAGTTTCACCCAGTAAACCTTTAATTTTTTTATTCGCGCGAATACGATAGAAAGCATTAAAATTATTATCAACTTCATTAGCAAGAAATCATTTTCTACTCCTCTGCTTTCTGCTGAAAAAAAAAATACATTTTGTCTACGTTCGAAAAATTACACTTAAAAAACGGACTCAGTTCAACTGGTTTTGGTTTTGAATTTTAAGTGTTTGATTAAAAGAGAAACATGTGCGGGCATTTAAGCCGTAACTGTTAAAGCAATCTCCTATGTGAAATAGTTCAATATTCAAAGATAAAAACACTTATTTTCAATCTAATTTATTACTTCTCTAGAATGTTCGTTTCAATCGCTACGTGAGATCTTCGTCATTCTTTAATCAAATTCCATGCTTTTCGAATAATTTTAAATCGTATCATGCTGGTTAATGACAAAACATAGAAGCATGATCTTATTATTATTATTATTATTATTATTATTATTTTCAAAAAGCTTTTTTGCTGTTTTTTACTACGCATTCCTTCAATGAATAGCTTTCGAAAAGGAAGGCGCAATTGCTAGGTTTGTTGGGGTGTCGGGCTGTTACTTAGAATGGCGCCAATTCGAATCCGTTCCAATAAATATCTCTTTAATATTTCTTTTTTCCCGTCAGATGCTCACATGGGCAGGACTGTGTTTGCCACAACCTGTTTTTTTACATGCACAATTATTGCTTTTTCACGAGTCACTACTCAGCCACACTTTTAATGATATTTATGTTTGAATTGAAAATATGTACGACCAAAAGGTGAGCGATGATTAAATTATCACCACGTTGTATTTAACGAGGTTTTGTTACTGATGTCTTTAAATTACATGCCTTCTCTTCTGCGCTTACTTTTTTTTCGGTTCTTCTTCATAATGTTCTTCCTTTGAAATTCTTAAAGAGCGAAATACCTTATGAAACGATTCGAAGCACAGTGCGGAGTTCCGCACGGGTCGACTAGTTATTCACTAATTCAGGCTGATGTGATCTAGCAGAAACAAAACTGTAGTCTTTCGTTGTGATAACCAGGCTGTGTGGTATTTAGCATGCTTTCTGTGTTTTTTTTTTTTTTTTTTTTTTTTTTTGCCGTAGTCGGGTTTTAGTTGAAACGTTGTTCTTTCCAAAACAAATTGAAAACTGCTCTTTCACTAGAGTGTGTTCATTTACTAGTCGGACCACTCTTGCTTAGCTTTTATTTTCGTTTCGAAAAACTTTTCGCAAAGATAGTTGTTTTTCACGGGGAAGTTGCTGGAAAAAATTCTGAGATGTTCAGACGTTTCTTAATATTCATACACTACAGCGGCAAAAAAATAAGAAAAAAAGAAAGAAATCAAACAGAGAGATGTAATCAGCATCAGCGTATCTCTAAATAAAATTCAATTACCATGCCACGAAATTCTGCTGCAGCGATCAATTAACTTTAAAAATAATATCCATAGTAAAATATCCTAACAGTAGATTTTTAAAAATGACGTGTGAAGTTTTTTATTTATTTATTTATTTATTTATTTATTTTTTTGACAGGTTCCAATCAAGTTTCCCAGTCGTACGGGAGAATTGAATCTGCAAAGTAATATGTTAACAAATCCACTGAAGTTTGATTCGAATTCCCTGGCTAGATTAAAACTTTTGAATCTCGAAAGCAACTTCATTGAAAAATTAGACTTTAATTTACCTGAGAATATTACCACATTGAAATTGGCTGCCAACAACTTGACTCGTTTCTTCGACACTGATCCACCAGAGAGTATCAAAAGCTGGACTTTGTCGGAAAATCCGTGGACATGTGACTGCGAAACAGTGCCGTTCAAAAATTGGCTGATGTCGCAGGGTAACAATGTAAGTTGAAAAACTATTTGTAAAAGGTGGCCACAATTAAACAAAAATTTGAATTTGATGTCATTTTTGTAATAAATTGTTGGCAACCCGGGAAAAAGAACAATTTAACATCTGAGAGTTTAGGGTTAGTAAAAATGGAGCCTTACAGTACAATACAACGTGTTTTCATCATTGAATAATATTTCAGAAACAATAAAAGTTGAGGCTGGTCAAGCAGTAACTGCTACTGGTGAATGCAACGATGGTTGTGCCTAGTTGAAATAAACCTTTTACTTCAAATAGCTCCATTAGAAGAAATCTAATGGTGCAAATCACACGATTAAGGAGTCAATTCTGATCACCGAAACGAGAGAGTACATGACCAGGAAATGTCTGATGCAATAATTGAATTGTTTCACTGGCTGTATGGTATGTGGCCCGTCTTTTTGAATTCACATATTGCCCACATCAATAGCACCCAATTTCGGTAGAAAGGACTGCGTTATTCTGTAGCGATATCGATCACCATCAGTAACAGCTAGTACTTGACCAACCTCAACTTTCATTACTTTTGAAACATTGTTCAATAATGAAAACACGATGTTGTATCGCATAACGCTATATTTTTATTATCCGAAAACTGTCAGCTGTCAAAGGTGAAATTTCTTTTTTTTTTGTCTCCCTTTTTTTTCAGGGTTGCAAATAATTTACAGCAAAAATGACGGAAAATTCAAATTTTGCTTTAATTTTGGGCACCCTTTATAAAGTCAGATGCTCTTTAAATATACAGAAGTTGAGAATGAACACAAAACCATAAACAGACAGATGCGAAACAGGCAAGAAATTCAATACAAGACGATGTCGCACAAATTCGTTTATGTTTTATAAATTCGAGATCTGTTTCTCGTTCGTCCGTTTCTGGCTTTGTGTGTGTGACGGTAAGGGGAAAAGTTCTTGGCCTGACAATGAATGACTGCATGCGATTTTCAATTTAAAACTGGTTTTATTTTCTCCATAATCTCCTTTGACTTCAAGAAACTTAGTCCAGTGTTTCATCAACATTAGTATTCCTTCCCAGAAGCAAGAGTCTGTAAGGCTGGGAAAATATTCATCTCGAGACCTCTCAAGCCTTTCTCAGAAATTTCTTCACGTTTGGAATCAGATGAAAGTTTGAGGGAGCCTGGAGAATAGAAGAGATGGCAGAGCTAATCGTACAACAAATTCTGCAGTGCACCCATCACCACGCACTCTTGGACACTGGTGTTATACTCGTGGAAGACGTTTCTTTTCCTTCTTCAATCGAAGCCTCTTCTCCAGAATTTTGGCATCTAGCTGGTCAAGAAGGTTAAAGTAATGTTCACCTGTACTTGCTTTACCCTTTTCAAGGCAATCAATTAGCAGAATCTCTTTGCTCCCTAAGACACGCTGGCCATAACCTTTCCGGCAGATAAATTGCATTCACTATTTTGGCACTAACACCGGCTTCCATCCATTTGCTTCGATCGTCGTTTCATCTCTAGCGTGTAGTGATGAACTCATGTCTCATCTACGATGATAAATTGTTGCCCAAAACTGTTCCGATCCCAAATCGTTGAATCGGACCAAACATTGCTGCTGTGAAATCCCTTTGTCTCTCTGCTTTTAATCGGCATTCAGCAAATGTGACACTGATCTTGCGCAAAGCTTTTGCATCTCCAATCTTTTGTGCAAGATGTTTCACAACATTTTTCCGATATCCTCAGTCTCATCTTTCTCACTCACCTTCACTCGCCAATCCTAACGAAATATTATGCACTTTTTTGATGATTTCCGCCGTGGTTGCGACTTTTTGGCAGTAATTCACGCGGACCATCTTCGTGGAACGTGCGACCACGTTTAAATTCAACTGTCCACTTTTCAGCGGGTGACATAAGCGGATTAAGACTCCCCGTAAACTTTTTCAATTTGGTATGGATTTCCTTAGGGGTTAATCTATCCGAAACACAGAATTTTACTATCGCACGATATTCAAGTTCCTCTGTTTTAAAGAGAAACATACCGGACGTCTACTGTAAAAATTCGTGTAAATAAACTATTAGAAAGAACAAGTTGAAACTGGTCATATGAGGCAGTGAGAAGCAAAGGGATGCAAGTGGACATTTTCAAGTTTTGAGTAAAACGCGTTAAAGATTAGCTCCTAGGTTGACTTTCATTGATTTTTTTTTCTAAATCATGCTGTATAGCAGCAGCTACCAGGGCTGCTAGTACCATCTCTTGCTCCAAGACAGAGAAGAGGTTCACCTACCATTTGTACTGGTTATCTCCAAATTTTTAATTTTGCCACTTGCATCCCTTTGCATCTCACTACCTCACATGAACTAATGACAAGTGCACCTATGGGCAAGAACCTTAAGGTTTTGCTGTTTGGAACGTCATTTCTGTGTCATGCCCATAGCTTTTCACCGTACACTCGTATGTAGAGTCAGCATTGCTTTTATGACCATACATTCCTTCCTATTCTTGTTTGTTTAGATATTTTCTATCAGTCAGTAACGTTTTGTTATCTTGTTCCGATTCACCTCGTATAGAAAAATTTTCCCTTTCATTCTTTATTTCTAAATGGAGTGTTAAAATGCATAATCTTGACTATTTGTTGAACAGATATAGGTTATGTTCTAGTAGAGCAACCGGTTAACCGGTGGCTTACAAGGCACGTTCTAATAGAACCATCTAAATTGTTCGCGTATGAAAACATTCCATGGAGACTCATCGCCGACGTCATCAAATCAACCAACCGGATAAACTAGAGCCACTATATAGATAGGCCGACGCATCAGCTTAAGTTTAGCCATTTTGGATCGGATTTTTCAATGTTGCACTGGTAGAGTTACCACAGCAAAGTTTCGGATTTCGCCAAACTTTCCGAAAATAATATTTTACTTAAGAATATTTTATATTATTTTATTTAATGTTTCTCAATTCGAACCATACCATAGTGCCTCTGTCTCTCAGTTCTAGGACTAGAGGTAATCCGGATGGTCAAAAATCTGGATAATCCGGGCATTATGGGTACTAAGCGAAACAAATATTTAAATAAGCAGGGATTACGACGAAAAAAAAAAATGAGGTCTATTTCGAAGCAAAATTACCTAGAATTGTTTAAAAGACATAAAACGCTGACAAAACAATTTTTCACAAAACTTCTTAACAAAGAATCGGTCCATTGTCTTCTGGTTCAAATACGTGTGACATTAGAATAGAGCAAGATGAATACAGCGCTTTATCACCATCGTTCAGTCGCAGTGGGGTTTGTTTGATGAATAAAATTTATATTAAAATCAATGCAGCAGCTGTACATTGAACCAAAATAAAAAGCATAATCGGCTCGTGCGGGGAGGGAGGACTGGTATCCCACTTCCAAAAGTAAAAAGGTTTTGTCCCATCATTTTTCAAAGTTAAAAACTAGCGATTGAATGAAAAATGATTTTTTGCTCGATGTATTGATTTATTTCAGAAAAGTAAAAGCTAAAAATTCACAATATAAATGGGCTCTTCTCGTGTTATTTCATGAGATTGGAACTTTGAATTGGGAGTGCGGGGTGAGGAGGGGGATAGTAGGATGGTTCAAAAAAACTTTTTTTCAGCTAGAGTCCAGGACATCCCCCTTTTTTTAGACTTACTAATAGTATTATGCTGCTAATAGTTTTAGTTTCTTACTCAAATTTTAAGAGGGTGCTCAATGACCCCTTAATTTAACATTAGCCGTAGCACAGAATATGCCACAAATTTAGAAACATTTAATTTCCTCAGCTTTTTTTTTTTTTTTTTGGAAATAATTATTTTATTGCAGTGTATATGCATATTACTCGTGTACATTATAATATGTAGCATTTTTTCAGTTCAATGTATTTTTTTAATAGATCTCCCCATACTTATGAAGTTTGGGGGAGGGGTTGAGCACCCTCTTTTAATTGAAATAGGAAGCTAAAATTATTCCAGTACATTATTATCCACAAGTCTAAAAATCTTGAGGGGTGTCCCGTTCTCTAGGAGAACCTTTTTTATACATATATGTATCTTTGAACCACCCTAGGGGAGAGTTTACAATTGTCGTTCCAAATTTGAGGTCACATTCCATTTTTAGAAGTCATTTAGTCCGTAATGATAAAATTAAAGATTGTAGCCCAATTTTACAGAAAAAAAACTTTTAAAGGCCCCGCCCCGAAACCCTTCACGCCTCTTTTGCCCCCTCCCTCTCTCCTTTTTTTTGGGGGGGGGGACACCATCCACTTATGAAAGTAGTGAATGTTCGGCGTACTTATAGTTTCGTTTTCGCTATCAAAATTTGCACTTATCTATGTGAACATAATTTCTTTTATAGTTTCAATCCGGATTTTTCAATTGATCCGGATAAGCGAGGATCTACTGTACTATCAGATTATGAAAACAAAACAAAAAAAATTTAAAAAATAAATTGGTTGAGGTGGTTTTCAATCTAAGCGCCTCAAATAAAACTGCATTCTGTTTCAGGTGCTGGATGTAAACTCTACTCGATGCAGTGCAGATGCAGAAGACGAAGATTTGAGATCTCAGGTTATCGTATTTCTGCTAGAATCACAACTGTGCCCGACCCCAATAAGCACCTACATTTTGATATCTGTTGCGATTCTCTGTAAGTAGGTTTAAGTATACACTGTAAAAAAATTCCGAAACCGCACTTGTTATTTCCGTTGAACTTTTCGCGATTTCACAGGTTTTCACCCATTTCCTGTAAATATTAAGTACTTTGGTCAAAAAGTTTCCTGAAGTACTACTACTCGCACGAATGCAGACTTCAAACTGTTGTAAAAAATATTTTTAGCTCCCAGTTTAAAGATCAGCTGAGTGTATTTACTTAACGCGTCGGCTTCTACACCACTACAGTTCGTTCATATTAGAGAGCGAAAAGCTTTCTGGATTGCGTAGCATTGCTGGAGTTTCAGTAAATGAAATGTCAGGTACTTATTTTAAATTTTGCTTTCGCTTCGTTCATGTCTGCTTTTGGAGCTTTCTTGGTAAATCAGAAAGGCGCCAAGCTATTACTTCAACTTCAAACCCACAAATAGGTTTTCTCTGAAAGTTCTAGAAACATGACTGGCTTTAACCGTGGAGATTTCTGTGTTATTACGAAAGGTTCAAGGATAATTTCCGGATGGGTTACTGACTTTTGGCGTAAAAACTTGCCTGTCTTTTGCAAGATATGTAGCTGGCAGTGAGCACATTAGCTGCCCATTATTTTTCAGGAATGTTTCTGAGTTGTTTTTACAGTGTACGGGATAGAGTCGTTAAACCTTAAAAAATATTTTCTATGGTGTAGGAGTACGAATCCAAAAAGAACAACCCGTGGTTCAAATATGGCTAATTTTTCATTTGACTGGATTGTTGTCACACATCTTAAATTTGAACATTCATGTTCGCTTGTTTGTTACTAATGCGGCTTGTACTGGCTCTTCTTTATTGGCAGGTCTAATGTATTCCCCACAGACTATCAACCATTCTTCTACGTGGACCACTATCGGCGGATTGCCATTTCCACTCGAGACTTTTGAAACCTCATTTCTCCAAGAGATGAAGACACTTGACCTCTGTCGATGCAAAATTGATCTAGGAATTTGATTTTGCTTACATAGACTTTGCTAGGAAGCCTTGGAACCAGGGAAGCTCCGGTGAGAAGTCGCGGTAGGTCACTGTGACCTCCCAAAAAATTCCTAATTCAACTAATTTGGAAACCTTTTTGTTTTTCTTTTGATGCCTTATGTCACTTTTCATTAACTGTGGGTATGTTTACATTCGCGTATTTTATAATTCAGTAAGATTAGAAGTTTCATTCTGCAACTTGAAAATTCACCACCTTCCAAAAATTTAACTTTAGTTCGCTGTTGCTTTAAATTTTATGTATTCCAAGTCAAAAATACACTCAAGAGATAATTAGTATGCCTCATAAAGCAGTTATAGTTCCTTTTGTAAGCTATTTCTCGGTAATCGAGTAGTAAGAGATCTATTTACCATTCAGAAGTCACAGGTTCGATTCCTGCATGGTACAAAATTCAACGATGAAACTTTATTTAATAAAAATAAATAAAATTGGGGCGGCGTCACAAAATTATCAAAAAATTAGAGAAAGCAGTAATAAAATTCTTTTTTAAAAAAATGCCGAATACTGTCGTGTAAAGCATTTTAGAGGTCAATATAAACCAAAAAAAAAATATATTTTGAGTGTGCAAAATGAATGCAATGCCGAAAGACATAAAAAAACCTTTTTGATTGAGAAATTAAATGAGACAGTGAAAAGTCGTTCTAATGGACGGTTGTTCCTTTTAAGGAGTCTGTCTTTAAACCTTTTGTTCATGTACGACACATACCTACTGTTCAATGCTCAAGCAACTGGGACCAACTCGTACAGGAAATGCTCAATGTAGCCTCTAGTTCCTAACGCATACGAATTCCTGATTTGATAATGTCGCCAATCTACGAATATGGAAAGGCGCAACTCACGATATACATGACATTCCGGATTCATAATGAACAACAACGATGAGGGTTACACATGATTATAAGTAATTAAACAGTTTTAAATACTGGTAATTATAATAAAAGTGTCTCCAAGCAACTGTTTACATTGATATACCTTTACGTGATACAGATAACCTCACGGCACTAACCTGACTAATACTGTCGTGCTAAGCGCAAATGTTGTATCTGCAGCTGAGTTCTAAATGAGAAAGACCCATTCAAAGTTTTGCACCTCCATGTATTTTATTCAGGTTCCACATTTTCATTTTTTTTTTTTTTAATACTTCCCATTGACAAATGACTACAAAACATTGCATTTAGGTGAAATATGTGACAAAGAACCACCTGGTGACCCATGGGCTGCTGGTGCACCAAAAAAAAGGAGAGCTGTCAAAAAAAGTGTTTTGGGTCAGATTGCGTGACTCCAGAAGTTATTATTATTATTATTATTTTGGAAAATTGTGCTATGTTAATAGTTTTTAACATCACTGATGGGCTGTTTAAACTTTAAAGGCTTTTAACATCACATACTGGCTCTTCGTCATTGGCAGGTTTGATTTATTCCCCAGAGATTGTCAATCATTCATTCACGTGGACCACTATCGGCGGATTGCCATTACCACTCGAGAATTTTGAAGCCCAGTTTCTCCAAGAGATAGAGACACTTGGCCTCTCTGACCATGCGAAACTGAGTTAAGAATTTAATTTTGCCTACATAGACTTTGCTAGGAAGCCTTCAAATCAGGGAAGCTCCGATGAGAGGTCGCGGGAGGTCACTGTGACCTCCCAAAAAATTCCTAATTTAACTAATTTGGAGACTTTTTTTTTCTTCTGATGATGGCTAATGTTACTTCTCATAAACTGTGGGTATGTTTGCATTCTCGTATTTTATGATTCGGTTAAAAGTCGAAGTTTCATTGTGTAACTTGAAAATTCACCTCCTTCCAAAAATTTCACGTCTGCTTGCTGTAGCTTGGAATTTTATGTATTCCAAGTCAAAAATACACTCAAGAGATTTTTAGTATGCTTCATAAAGCAGTTATAGTTAATTTTGTTAGCTATTTCTAAGTAATCGAGGGGTAAAAGATCTATTTACCATTCAGAAGTCGCAAGTTCGATTCCTGCATGGTACAAAATTAAATGATAAAACTTGATTTAATGAAAAAAACATAAAATTGATGCTGCGTAACAAAATGATCAAAAGTGACTTTTAAAAATATAAAAGAAAACAGTAATTGAAAAAAAAATAAAACACGTCGAATACTGTCGTGTAAAGCATTTTGAAGGTAAAAATAAAACAAAAAGAAATATATATATATCTATATATATAAAAATCTCGTGTCACAATGTTTGTTCGGGGTAAACTCCGAAACTACTGAACCGATTTTTATTAAATTTCATACGTATCTGTAATTTGGTCCAACTTAAAAGATAGGATGGTTTTTATCATTTTTTATTTTAAATAAAATGTTTATTATACATTAGTAGTGTGTATTGATTGTTTGGTTCTGTAAATTCTTAATAGATGGCGCTGTAAGTTAATTCAGCCTCAAAAATTTTATTCTTAAGTTAATTTAAAGTTACATATGATACTATGGTACGGATATTGAAGGTTATGAACAATATCGCCGTAGAAAAGAAGAGTATAGAGGCCCCACACTTTTCAATGTAAATGTCAAATTCTAAAAATCAAGTTGAAATTGATAAGCAGCGGGTAGTTCCATACTCACCACTGCTTTTAAAAACGTATGACAGCAACGAAGCTATCTGGCTTCCCCATATATAAAAGAGACCCTTCTGTACAGCATTTTGCAGTACATCTTGAAAACGGTCAACGAGTATATTTTATCAAAGATATTTTCTACGATGAGCACTTGAACCATGAACAAAGACCCTGATTTTTTTTCTACATTGTCAAAAACCTAATGTGTTTGGCCCGATTCTCAGAAATAAAATTATTTACAAATGTAAAATGCTATTTTACATGCACTGTAAAAAATCCGAAATGTCACTGATTATTTCCGTGGAACGTGTCGGGATTTCACAGGTCCTCAACAATTTTATTTGGAAATCATTTATCTGCGTCAAAACGTTTTCTGAGTTGCTACAAACGTCATGAATGCAGATTTTTCACTGTTGCGAGAGAGATTTTTAGCTCCCAATTTAAAGATTAACTGAGCGTATTTATTAATTGTATCGGCATCAGGTGAATTAAGTTTCGTCTGCATTGCTAAGCTCCCAGAGAGAGTGAATAAGCCTCTGGATTCCGTAGTTTTGCAGGAATCTCAGGCGAGTTAGACTTATGGTACTTGCTTGCAAGTCTGTCTTACCTTTCTCCAGGCTTGCAGCATTATTGTTGGAGCTTTCTTGGGAAAGTAGAGATGTGTCAAGCTTTGTGCTCACCTTAATTTTTTTCTGAAGATCCAGCGACACGACCGGCTTTTAGCCTGGGATAGTACTGAATTCTTCAAAAAGATTCCCGGATAATAAAAGGAAAGTTGATGAACTTTAGTGAACTGACTTCACTGCCGTCGTCGGGATCCGTCCAGATTAACGTAACTCCCAATGGGAGGAAGTGAGTCTCCTGATTCCGTAACTTTCCAAAAGTAACAACAAGCAAGTGGAATACTTTGTGCATGCTTGCAAGTCCATCTTAGCAGTGACTATGGTAGCAATAATGCTTTTGGTACTTTCTTGGTAAATCAAAAAATGTTCCGAGCTACTATTTTTAATATTACTTTGATTCTCTCTAAAGGTTTCAGAGAAGTGATTGTCTCGAATCGGAGAGGTTTCAAAATTCTTCAGAAAGACTTCAGGATAATTTTAGGAAGGTTTCTGATTTTTAGTGGGATATGCCCCTATTTTTTTCTAAGATATGTTACTAGCAGAAAATGGGCGTATTCGCTGCCCATTATTTTTTAGGACGTTTCTCAATTGTTTTTACAGTGCTGAATAAAATCAAAAAAATCTTGGAAGTCACGCAAACAAAAAACACAACATTCATCAATCTCGGGCATATTTAAAAATTAAAGCCAAGACATTGGGACCAAAACTGCATCCAAAACAAAACTGTGCATCCAAAACAAGGTGAATGTTGTTTTTGCATTTGTTTTCGTTAAACATTCCCTAAAAGACACGAATTGTTGAGGATTGTTAATTCTCGAGTGTTTAATACGGTTATCACGATGCATTTCGCGAATTGTAATTATTGGTAGCACACAATCATTGTGAGTTGCATTTTCTAATGCAGATTTTGCATAACGAGAAACAGTATTCGTCATTTGTTTAAGATAATTTTCACGACATAATATCCAACACAATCATCATTTCTGTGGGGAAACTATATAAATTTTATGCTTGAAGATGTACTCCATGGTTTGGGGTCAAAATGTCGCCACCGAAATGTCGCGGGACAAAATGTCGCGGCCAAAATGTCGCCGGTCCAAAATATCGCCGGTCCAAAATGTCGCCGGCCCAAAATGTCGCCGGCCCAAAATGTCGCCGGCCCAAAATGTCGCCAGTCCAAAATGTCGCCGGTCCAAAATGTCGCCGGTCCAAAATGTCGCCGGCCCAAAATGTCGCCGGCCCAAAATGTCGCCGGTCCAAAATGTCGCCGGTCCACAATGTCGCCAGTCCAAAATGTCGCCTGTCCAAAATGTCGCCGGTCCAAAATGTCGCCGGTCCCCAATGTCGCCGGCCCAAAATGTCGTAGATCCAAAATTCGCTCATTCAGTTGGTAAGAAAAATGCAAATGTACAAAAATGCTGTTTAACACAAAATTTGCAGAATAAATGATTACTGCCTTTAATGAATGTCTCCGTTAAAAATGGGACTGGACTGAGTTTCTTGATAAATTCTAAAAAGATTATTCCGTTTTGATTCGCAACTCTCGGCTGTTTTTCAGCAAACAAATAGAATACAAGCGTTACGTTATCTTATTTCTTAATACAAGCGTTACGTTATCTTATTACTTGTGACTCGCTATCTACCAACTGTAAAATGTTCTGACGGCGTTCAGTTCTGACGTTCGCTAAATTATTTTAAACTTTTCTTCAAGAATAGTGTGCGTTTGTATGTGACCGATTTTTTGGGGACATTCTACGTCAAAACCTGTAGTAAGAATTCGAACGATACCTGCAAGTACCCATATATGATTTAGGGTTGCGTGGTTTTTTGCGTCAATTCGTTCAAGATAGTGGAGTAACTGAACGTTTTCATCGATATGCGTGACTGTCATTGCTCAAAAAATGATGAACGGAATCAAATAAAATGTTAGGAAGCAGCAGGGGGACAGATTTTGGGGCCAATAACACCAGAGGGTGGAGCAATCGAATGTTGTTTTTTTCCCTTTCTTTTTTATTATCTGTGACTGATATATCTCAAAAAGTAATACAGTAGACCCTCGTTTTAAGCGGGTTTATTTTACGCGGTTTCGATTATACGCGGTTGAAGATTTGACACCTTTATTTTAATTTACGCAGATGAGTTTCGGTTTTACGCAGATGCGGCAATGCAAACGGGTAACATTTTCCTCTCTTTCAAAACCCAAGCTCCTAAAGATTACACGTAACTAATTGCATTTTGGCGTGCTAATAATCAAACTTGGGTCCTTGGAGACATTTTATGCGATTGGTTCCAGAGCTTTTTCCATCAGAAGTAAAGTGATTAAACTCACACAGTTCAGAATTCACTGGAAGAAGAGCTTTTAGGAGTGACAAAGGAGGTCACCTCAAAACCAACGAGGATACCGTATCCGACAACCAAAAACGCTCACATTGAAAATTTTGAACCATTCGTAGACAATAGAAATGATCTTTCTGATTTGTTAGTGAAGGAAGATTCTATCAAGGAAATGACGCAAGTGATCATGGATGCGTTAATGCTCCGCAAAGAATTAGAGAAAAATTCTTAATGACTACCAAAAGACTATCATAGCCAGCTCTTCTTCATAAACAAAACACGAAATTAGTTTGTTTTCATTATGCATATTATGCATAAAAATCGATATAAGTACACATTAAACTTATTATACAATTAGTCATCACTAGAATGAAGTATTTTTTTATCTACGGAACCTAATCCCTATTTTGACACTAATATTAGGTCTCAATTTACGCGGTTTCGATTTACGCAGCATTTCCGTGGAACATAACCCCCGCGTAAAATGAGGGTCAACTGTACAAGGGTTAAGACAAAATTTGGTCTACGGGTATATCTTAAAGGGCGAGTTGCTCATTTATTTTTGGCTTCAGTCATCCCAAAAGGATGGATCACCGAATAATTTTTATCGTTTTATGTGACTGCTATATCTCAAGAAGTAATGCGAGGATTCATACAAAAATGTAGCATCCAAGTGAAATTAAACGAAAACAAGCCTTATTTTCGTTCTAAGTTGAGTTTCGTAATCGTTTACGTGAGTCAGTGTAATTAAATAAACAATGAAAAATATACTGAATTTAAATATGAGAAGTTGAGCAAGATATCAATAAAATCTAAATTAGTCGTGTATTCCTCTCATTTTTGTAGCACTTTAACTAGCGTGGGTGTTAAATAAAAACTGAGTTTGCATTCTTATACAATTTGCGTAGTAAAAATTCACTAATTAAAACAGCAATTTTTTCTGAGAGAGAAAAAATTATTTGTTTATTATTATTATTACCAATATTCTTTTCTTTCTGAATTACCAAGCTATATTGAACTGGAACAATTACTTTTTGAAACTCTTTTTAAAAATAAGTCTAGGTCAAAACTGATCTGAATAATCTCATTGATATCAGTTATTTCACCATACATTATGAATTTTTTTCTTTTCTATTTAAAATTGGAAAATGTGATTCAGCTGACAAGCGCTACTTCGCAAGCATGAAAGTATCCTCTTGAAAACCTTCAATAAAATAGCTGTTCAGAAATTGTCTTTAATGTTCTATCGAATATATAAATTTCATGAATGTTGAGAATTGAAAATATTTGTCATCGCGTAGAGTCGTTTTTAAAAAATCTGAGTGAAAGACACCTGTTTTAGCAGTTATGGGTTTCATTGATTTCAAAAGATTTGACGGTGAACATTTCGACGTAATTTCAGAATTTTACTCATATGAGATGGGAGTTCCCACGGCAATAATCTGTCATCTCTGTTAAACATTTGTTTTGCTGTCCCTAAATCCCGGTCGCAAAGGACATACAAATGTCCTCTCAGAGGAAGGTCTCGAGCAGTCTTGTTAAACTTCTTCAGTTTCATTTCCAGAAAAAGTCTCAGAACAGTTTTGATCTTACTTTAACCAACGTATATCTTATTGAAAAACGTACAGCTGTTTTTTTTTGTACAGTTCTTAGGGTGATGTTA
This sequence comes from Uloborus diversus, assembly GCF_026930045.1. Taxonomy (NCBI): domain Eukaryota; kingdom Metazoa; phylum Arthropoda; class Arachnida; order Araneae; family Uloboridae; genus Uloborus; species Uloborus diversus. The sequence continues at coordinate 46,490,516 of NC_072738.1, read as the reverse complement.
ATAAATCTATGAGAAAATTAAATTTCATTAAGATACTTTTCTACTTTATTTCCTTGTCTGGCCCGTGATTTCGAATTTTTCCAGTGAAAGGGGAGAGGGAGGATAACGGACGTATAACCAATGCAAATTTCATGGGATTGCTATAAAAACCACTTCCACTTGTACATTTAAAAAAAAAAAAAATTCAGAGTCGGGGGCCATTCCGCCTGATCCCCTAAATGGCTGACCTGTCCCTACCGTAATAATATGCTAGAGTGAAGGAGTTATTTGTTTTTACTTCATCACGCCAAAAAATACAAACCGCCTATTCTCTTGCCATATTCACATTGCGCCTCACTATTCTTTCATTCGCGTTTAGAACAGTTTAGTTTTACTTCCATACCAATTTTTTGTCTGAATCATTGCGTTACATCTTGATCCTTTGCGTTACATCTTGAGTATTATTATTAATCAGATTAAACGAGAAAGAGAATTCCGTTGCAGCAGCCTTTCGCATGTTTACATTTGTAATAGTATACAGAAAAACGTATTTTTTTCTGAAAACTATTAATTTTCTGGAATTATTCTGATGTTTACGAATTAAGATAGGAGAAAACGTTTGGAATTTTTGAAGGAACTTACTTTGAAAGGCAATTAATATTCTTTCGCAACTTTTATGCTGAAAAGCATCGACGTACATTTAAATTTTTCGTACCAATTTAATTAGCGAATTTTGGGCCGGCGACATTTTGGACCGGCGACATTTTGGACTGGCGACATTTTGGGCCGGCGACATTTTGGGCCGGCGACATTTTGGACCGGCGACATTTTGGACTGGCGACATTTTGTACTGACGACATTTTGGACTGGCAACATTTTGGGTCGGCGACATTTTGGGCCGGCGACATTTTGGACTGGCGACATTTTTGACCGGCGACATTTTTGACCGGCGACATTTTGGCCGCGACATTTTGGTCCGCGACATTTTGGCCGCGACATTTTGGGGCGTATACCGTACTCCATAGAGTTAAACAAACACACCGATGTCCAACACTAGAATTTACACCAAAGATGTATGATGAAGCTTTAGTGTTAATTGAGGATTTATACATTTCAATTTCAAATTTGTTGTTTAGTCATCAAGGTGTGATATCACCTGATCGATTGGTCACCGACTTAGTTGACACTGATTTGCAACGAGAAAAAACAATGCAATGGCGCTGTCTTAGCTACAATTGTTGTGAAAAATGAGCCATTACTGACAGCTGAAAAAAAAATCATAATCAGATTGTGCTGACCATTGATGCTGAACAAGGCTATATACAATTGTCGATGAAAACACAGCCTTAAACATTCCAACTGAATTTTTAAATTCTCTGCATATACCAGGAATACCACTAGACGATTTTCGGTTGAAAATTCGTTTATCAATTATTCTTTTTCAGAGTTTAAACCCACCTAGATTTTGCGACGGTACACGTTTCTTCATCAAAATTTCAACAATTTTTACGGAAAAGTTAAAAGGAGAAATTTTTGTGATGCCACGTAAGCGATTAATAGCATCATAATTTTCAAACACATTTGGAAAGCTTCAGTTTCCGTTTTGTTTAGCTTTTGAAAATACCATAAATAGATCTCAAGACCAAACAATGCCTACTTTGGGTTCGGACTCGAAACATACATGTTTCTCTCATGGGCAACGACAGGGTGTACTGAAAAAGACTGACTGTTTTCAAAAATTCATAACAATAAAATGGTTACTGATAAAAAAAATAGTAATTTTTGCAGAAGAATTATGTGGTGGGCCGTAAGTTTCTACCCCCCAAAGTTCCAAAATTTAGTTCAAGAATTCTCCAATAGATGGCGCAGCAGATGAAAGACCGTAAATCAAAGAAAGACAGAAAATTACATCATAGGTTTTTTTGAAAAATGTTTTTTAATAACAAAATTTCACAACAATATTTTCCAAATGCCTGCCGCCTGCTGCAACCACATTTCGCAATTGGAGGAAAAATCGGTGAATTCAAATCATTATTTTTAGACTTAGAGGCTTACTATCTGCAACGCCATCTATTGAAAAACTTTTGAACTAAACTTTGGAGCTCTGGGGGACGAAACTTACGGGCCACCACATGAATTTTCTGCAATTTTTTTTTTTTTTTTTATCATTAACCATTTCCTGTTATAAATTTTTGAAAACAGTCAGTCTTTTTCAGGACACCCTGTATCTATTGCCTACTCACGAGTGGGAAAGCACTATTCGTGTTAGTAAAAGACAGGTTAAGCAAGAATATTGTGCACAACTAAGTGGTTAGATAATTTTTAGTTTTTAAATAATAGAAGCAATAGATCGAAGTCAATGTTATCTACCTCATTTATAAAATTCAATTTTTAAATGCTTTTAATTTAGTTAATGTATTTTGTAAAAAAGTTTTTGATTACAAACTATAGATAAATTGAGATGAATAAAATTTAGTGTACATTCTAAAAAGTATGTTGGTTTATGTTTAATTTCTACGTTCTGATATATTACAATCAGTTTCGATATTTACTATCACTTTCAAGTTATTTTGCTTTTATTTTTAGCCGAAGTCATACTTGCAAAATTTATAAGCGTAAGTATAGCGCTTTAATCATTGCAAATTTAGTTAGTACTTACTAAATACAATAATTACTTAATTCAGCCTAACACCTAAATTATCACGTAAATTATCAATCTCATTTGTTTTAAAATTGGCTGGACTATTTTAAGCTTTACTAAAAATATTAATTAGATTCTAATAAAATATTGAGTTAAAGAATATTTTAATCCAACTATTTTGCCACAGCAACGCGTGGCTGGGTCAGCTAGTATATATATATATTCTGAATCTGTACAATGAAAGCATTACCGCAAGACATAAAAAAAAACTTTTTGATGAGGAATTAAATGAGACATTGAGAACTCGTTCGAATGGACGGTAGTTCCTTTTAAGGAGTCTGTCTTTAAGACCCATTTGTTTATGAACGACGCATCCCTTTGTTCAAGGCTCAAGAAACCGGACTAACTCTTACAGGATATACTCAGAGTAGTCTTTAGTTCCTACCGCAAACGAATTTCTGATCTGATACTGACGCCAATCTACAAATATGGAAAGGCGCAACATACGACAGTCACGGACTTTTGGGCCTAGACAACAGTGAGAAGAGTGACACGTAATTATAAGTGACTAAACAGTTTTAAATACTGGTAACTAACAGTGTCTCCTAGCAACTTTTTACATTGATATACCTTTACGTGATACAGATAACCTCACGACACTAACCTGACTGATACTGTAGTGCTAAGCACAAACGTCGTATCTGCAACTGAGTTCAAAATGAGAAATTGCCTGTGTCTGCATGTAGTATTTGATTCCGATTCCACGTTTTCAGATTTTTTTTTTTTTTTTGAAGAATACTTTCCATTGACAAATGCCTATAAAAGATTGCATTCAGGTGAAATATGTGACAGAGAACCTGGTGACCCATAGGCGGCTGGTGCACCACAAAGGGAGGGGTGTCGAAAAAATTGTGTAGTGTTAGGAGGCGTAACCTCTGAAACTGCTTTTTTTGGAAAAAATTGTGCTATGTAAAAGGCTTTTAACATCACTCATTCTATAACCTTCAAAAACTGTTGAACATGGTCTCGAAAATCGGGACGAATGGCGTAGACCTTCCCCTTCCAATTCAAAGTTCAATTTTAATGAAATATGATGAAAAAAGTCCATTTATTTAGAATTTTTAGTTTTTATTTTCGTGAAATAAATCCATCCTCCCTATTAAAATTATTTTTCAATCGATCATTGATTTATGACTATGAAATAGAGGGGTAAGGCCCCTTTACTTGTGGAAGTAAGGGGAAATTGCTCCCAGGGCCCAAAACTTCCCAATAGGCAAAGTAGGCAGCTGCTTAGAGCGACAAAATTTTCAGGGGCGGCAAATTTTGCTTGAGCCACATATTTTTTAAATGATTTTTTTATTCTTGAAAGTAAAATATTAGTATTATTTCATTTTTCACAGAGACAATTTTTTCTTCAAATCTAATAATATTAATTACTTTCTCACATCTTGTGAAAATCAAATGTTTTTCAATTATGCTAATTGATCAGCGTAAATATAAAGAGACGCATCGAACTAAAATTTTTGGGAGGAGGAAAATTCTAATTTTACCGAATGATAAAACACGAGCTTACACGCATATCATACATAAGTACATAAAATCTAATGAGAAGGAACGTTAGGCGTCATTAAAAAAACAATTTTAAAAAATTTAAGAAAGAAAAAATAATATGATGCAATATTAACTCCAAATTTTCCGAATCGTCCGCAAAATTTGCCGAATAAAGAATTTTTCGGGAGCTCGCAGTGACTTGGCATCGGTACGCCCCTGAATGTGAAACGTCATTTCTTCACAACCTTGACAGTTGAAATTTCGGGAGCACTTTTTGGCGTGTTTTCGGTTTTTTCTTCTCTTATGGGGGAGGGGGCGGCAGATTTCAAATCTGCTTAGGGGTAGCATGGAGCTAAATTCGGCCCTTGTTGCCCCCCCCCCCCGTACGAGCTGTCTATGCCACATAATCATGCGGCATGAAAGCTGCAGATTTTCTGCTTCTTAAAAATCGGCTGACTGGAGTCGGACTTTGAACTTGCGAACTTGTATACAAAAAATAACACTCAACCACTACGCCAACCTGCCGGCATTTGAAGATACATTCTTCTGTCAATAACAGAAAATCTGATCCCCTAGTCTTTGCAATGGAACTTAATACTTACATGATTGATATTTTTAAAATTCTGTTAAATAATTTCATCGAATAATTTACGAAATCGACGTTCCTGAAAACAAATTTGCTGTATTATATATACTATTTCGAGTCTACAAGGGAGCTCTTTTTGAATGCAGACATTTTATGAAGGATTATTGTGCCAAGCAGTATTAACAAAGCATTGTTGAGGATTTTTTGATAAATTTTAGGAATCAACTTTTCGAAAATAATAGCACTTTTTGAAACAATAATACAAGCTCTAAAACCCTTCTTACAAATCAAAAACTTAATTAAAATGTAGAGCACAAATTCCTTTTTAAGAAACACCTAACAAGCAATCTGCATGTTTTTAAAGATGAAAAATTCCTTGATTCTTCTATACCAGTGGTGCTTAACCTTTTTTTACCGGTGAGCCGCCACCTCACATTATAAGGTGAAGCTCTCGAGCCAGAACATATATAAGATGAAAATATATTTTGTTTTTGCTGTAAAAAAAATCCGAAATATTACTAGTTATTTCCGTGAAACGCTCCGGGATTTCACAAGTTTTCATCCATTTCCTGGAAAAAATCAAGTACCTTCGTCAAAAATTTCCTTAATGGTTACAAATTGCACGGATGAGGATTTTTCACTTCGGTGAAAAAATATTTTCAGCTGCCAGTTAAAAGATTAACTGAGCGGATTTATCAAGTGCATTTCGACTCCGGCTCGTCCAGATTGATTAAGCTCTCATTAGCCGCGTTCCTAACACACATTTTGACCCGGTAAATCCCCGCTCGGGCTCCGCAAAAAACCGATTGAAAAATGCCTCGTTTCCATGTAAAAAAAAAGTTTCCCATTGTGCCCCAGAAAGCGTAACGCATTCTGGGTAAAATTCCGTTTTGCTCCCGGAAAGAAGCAGAAGGAGAAAAAAAATCCACATACATCCCGCAAACAACCAGAATGCGTTGAAAAGCATGTTTTTACCGGGGTCGAAAGTGTCCATGGAAACGGCCCTATTGGGAAAGAATAAATACAAATACAAAAGTGACGACCAGCAACAGGCTCTGGGCCCAGCTAGACTGGTCCTAGTCAATTTACAATCCCCAGTGAAGATCAATGTCCCTCTTAAAACTATCTACTCCCTTGCTCATTACCACCTCTTCCGGTAAACTGTTCCAAGGTTCCACTACCCTGCTATAATAATAATTTTTCCTAATATCCATGTTAGCCTGAGATTTAAATAGCTTAAAACAATGACCCCTTGTCCTGTTTTCAGTGCTTAACTTCAGCCCCGTAACATCTTTCATTTTAATAAATTTAAACAACTGAATCATGTCCCCTCGGTCTCTTCTTTGCTTAAGACTGTACATTTTTAACCTTCTAAGCCTGGAATCATAGTCTAAGTGAGAAAGTCCATTTATTAGCCTTGTAGCTTTGAGCTAGGCCAAGCAGCCTTTGAACCCTTTCCAATACATTAATGTCTTTCTTAAGATAAGGAGACCAAAACTGAACAGCATACTCCAAATGAGGTCTTACCAAACTTCTATATAAGGGCAGAAGAACTTCTTTAGATTTGTTTGAAATAGATCTATTGATAAACCCAAGCATCTTATTGGCCTTGTTACTAGCAATGCTGCACTGTTGGCTAAACTTTAAATCCTGACTTATTAAGACCCCCAGATCGGTAACTTTGTCTGCCTGACTAATGATTGAACCTTACAAATAATAACTTGTATACTTATTTCCATGCCCTAAATGTAGCACTTGACATTTCCCAACATTAACAGCCATACCCCATTTATCAGCCCATTCCGTAATATGATCTAGATCCTCTTGCAGCTGTTTTGCTTGTTCTTCATTATCTACAGTCCCCATAACTTTGACATCATCAGCAAAACAATTCATGTCCCCAGAAATATTTTTGTGAATATCGTTCATAAAACAATGAACAAAACAGGCCCTAACACTGATCCTTGAGGAACCCCGCTTAAAACCTCACTCCAATTAGAGTAATTTCCCCTTACAACTACTCTTTGTTTCCTTCCGGTCAGCCAGTTTTTTACCCAAATGAAAGTTTTCCCTCCTATTCCTATATCAGCTAATTTGCTAAGTAGAGCAACATGCGGTACCTTATCGAAAGCTTTTTGAAAATCAATGTAAACAACATCTACAGGCTTCTTATTGTCCAAAGCCATGGTAACTTTGTCATAGAAATGTAATAAATTAGTTGCACAAGATTTGCCTTTCCTGAAACCGTACTGAAAACTAGTCAATAGATTATTAGTCTCTAGAAAATTTACTATCTTAATTTTTATCAATGTTTCAAAAATTTTGCAAACCACCGAAGTTAGACTCAAAGGTCTATAATTTCCCACACTCCCTTTAGACCCTTTCTTGAAGAGCGGTGTAATGTTAGCCAGCTTCCATAATAAGTCTCTGGATTCCATAGCTTTTCAAAAATTACCGGCGCGTTAGATTATTGACACTAATTAGGAATTTTGTCTTAGCTGTAGTCATGATTGCAATACTGCATTTGGGGCTTTCTCGGTAAATCTGGAAGATGCCAAACTTTTATATTAAAACTGCCTAAATTGTCTCTGAAGGTTCCAGAGACGCGACTTTTTTAACCGGGTAGATTTCTGAATTCTTTAGACAAATTTCGGGAAACTGACTGAATTTTAGCGGGAAACATCCCTGTTTTTCCAAGATATGTTACTTGCAGAAATTTGGCACATTAGCTGCCCATTATTTTCCAGGAACGTTTCTGAATTGTATTTACAGTGTTTGTTTTCCCCTGTTAGCGTAGAAAAACACCGAAAATGAAAGAAAATTACAAACCAAGAATTGTTCTTATCATTTATAGTATGCTTACTTTATAAATTAAGAAATTTCCAAAGGTATTATAGAACCAATTTATCACCATTTGGCTCCAAATCTGCAGCAATTATTCTTAATAACGAATGAAGATGATCGTTTGTTCTAGCAGTTTCCAGAACATATACCGTAAAAACGATTCGGCAACGTTTCTGGAAAATAATGGGCAGCTGATATGCTCAATTTCTGCCGGTAACCGTTCTTGCACAAACCAGGAACGTTTTCCGCTAAATTCAGTAACCTTCCTGAAATTATCCTGGAAGCTTCCTGAAAAATTCAGAAATCTTCCCATTTAAAGTCAGTCAGCCTCTGGAATTTTAGCGAGTTAAATTAATTAAGAGTAATATAATAGCTTGAACCTTTCCTGATTTACCAAGGACGTCCAAAAACAGTATTGCACATATGGCCAAAGCTAAGACAGAATTGCAAGTAAGTATCGAGAACTTTACTCGCCAGCAGTTTTTGCAAAGCCACGTTGTCCATGGACTTATTCGCTACCTTTGGATGTTTAATCAGTCCGGACGGGTCGTTTGTGAATTGAATAGTCGATACACTTTATAAATACGCTCAGTTAATTTTTAAACTGGGAGCTAAAAATATTTTTTACAAAAGTGAGAAGGCTGCATTCGTGCAACTTGTAGCAATTCAGGAAACTTTATGATAATGATACTTGATTTTTCCAGGAAGCGGATAAAAACCAATGAAATCCCGAAACGATACACGGAAATACTCAGTAACGTTTCGGAATTTTTTTAAAGTGTAGTTTTCGATTCATAACATTGAGCCGAGAGCCGAACCACATGGATCAGCTTCGTGGATCACAAAAGACCAGCGGGTCGTAAGTTGGGCTCCACTGTTCTATACAAACATGTGCTTGTTAAAATATCAAAAACTATTTTGCCACTTAATGTTTTTCTTTCAGTGTTTCTTGTTGCCTGCACATCATCCAGACTTTTATACTCCAAGTATCATTACCACATGAAAGTGTGGCTTTATTCCAGAGGTTTGACGTTGCTAAAGAAAGCTGAAATCCAGGACATTGGTAAACTACATGACATTTACATTTCTGTAGCAAATGGTGACTTGTATTTCGTTGAGAGATATTTAATTCCAGGTAAGAGATTCCAGTCATCATTTTCAGACATTCAAAACCTGCACATTGTATACTGTTGCTGTTTCTAATACAACCTGGTCCAGCTCTTGACTAGATTATGTCTATGATCCAAAGATTCCTTAGAAAATCAAAAATTAGTAAAGGGCATTTAAATAGGTCTTTCTTATCTAGACCCAGACAAGCCAGAATGTGACCGGCCGAGGTCTGTTCGGTATTGTATATATTTAGTGCAGGTGAAATACACTTTGCGGTACAGTGAATATCTAAGGCATTTCAGGTGGCCAGTGACAGATCTGGCGCGATGGTAGTTAATTTAATCCTTCCCGTAATAAAGACAAGAGCACCAACAGAACGTCTCTGCTATGCCAGTTATTTGAATTAATTTCGAACCATTGAAAAAGCTTTAATGCAGAAAGTGCCTTTATTTCTGTAATATTGAACTCATCGTTGTACTTGGATTCTATTCACATTCACTTACAATGACTGTATAAAATGTAATAATGATCTTATCTCATGAATCAACACGCTTGAGAACAAAGTCTGACGGCAGGGGCGGATACAGAAAAATCTTTTGGAGGGGGCACAGGAAATTTAATACCCCCCCCCCCACACACCCCCTTCGATGTTTCATAACAAAGTTTTGACGACTTTATTTTTAAATTGTGCGTGTTTTTTTATTTATTTATTATTATTTATTTTTTAAGGATTCCTTAAGGTCAATGAATCTACTTCTAAGTACATGAATATTATGCACTAATACACTTTGAATGTGGACGGAATACATCTTTAACGTTTCAAGCCATTTAAATACTAAACCCAATATAACCCCAACTAGCGTTTTTTTTAATAGTTCAACGTCGAAACGTTTTAGTAGAGAGTCCCCGATGCTTCCCTGTTCCATTAATTTTACCATAGGTTGCATAAAATCATAGGTCACCAAAATGCTAGACAATGAGTGGCTTTACCTAGGAACATTGTCATAATGATTATAACATGAGGGCAAGATAATTAAATAAACCCATACCTCTTTTGAGTTTTTTAAAATGAATTTAATCATAACTTCATAACATATATAAGTTTCACTGAAGAATTCAGAAACTATTTCTGTGTGAATTTCAAAACAATTGCTGATTTGTTCTTAAAACCATGATGCAGTTGAGGTAACATATTGATACTACATGCCATTTCTATTGAAAATCATGGTTTTCTAAGAAACTACTACATGATTTCTTTCCTTTCGCATCTTTTATTAGCTGAAAAAGAAATCTATTATTTCGCAAATAGGTTCGTAGGTCAAAATGACTCTTTTAGGTGCGCCTACACATTTTAAAAAAATGTTAATTATTGATTTCATCAAAGAAGAATTAATGGACGAATCGCGATAATGCGGTTTCTTGAATTTGAAGTCAATGAGTTAAATGTATTCTGCAACTCTGGGCCTCTGACTCCAGTAATACTTCTTTAGCAAACAAAAATGCTTTTATTCAAAATATGCTGTGTGTGTGTGTGTTTTTTTTGTGTTCTTTTTGATTAGCTACGTAAAAAAAGTGTAAAGGAAAGGTCAGTTAAAAAGTAATAAATAAAATAGTGAAATTAATTAATCCTTTTGGGGGGGCACGTGCCCCCTGTGCCCCCTCTAAAATCCGCTACTGTCTGACGGCCATATTCACCAACTGAGTTCAACCTCAGTCAGACACACGAACTGCAGGTTGAAGCCTTCTGATTGGTTGAATAAGGCTTCGAAATGCATTTTTGGTGTCTGACTAAGGTTTAACACTGAATATGTGCGTTATTGCACCACATTTTTGGAAGCAAAATAAACGAGAAAATTTCTCAATGCCGATCTTTTTATCGAGCTGAATTTATAAATTTTCGTTGTTTAGGTATTGAGATATTCCGTACCTGACAAATATCGGCAGTCGATTGGTTCTATCCTGGGTTCAATGTTATGTTAAGTTATCACTAGCATTAAAATAAAGTTATTAAATACATTTATCAATCAAGTTGAAAATTTTCATTTATTTCAGCTTTTCTTTAATTACTTGTTATACTCAATTTTAATTCAGTTGTTTATTTTTGTTTCATGGCAGAGTTGGAAGAAAAAGAACCATATTATTCACTGTACATTCCAAGCAGAGATATGCTAGCTGGAGATTTAGAGATTAGAAAGCAAATAGAGGAAGTAAATAACAGTAAAAGGATTATCATACTGCTGTCACAGTACGTATAGTCACATAAGTACTATAGTCGCATACTCTATAACATTTGCATAAAACCTTCTATGACATTTATATATGTGTAAGAAAAAGACACACAAGATGGAACAGAAGTACCGACCGCATTTCTGCTTGAATTTTAAAAAATCAGAATAAAGAGTTATTGTTGTTGTTGTCTCTGATCCCGTTGGTTCAGACCCCTAGACCAAGTCCAAGAGATCGTTTCGCACTTAAAAGTCAAAATTACAAAATAAAAGTGAAAAGTTAGTCATAAAAATGTAATGCAAGAAGAATAAATAAAATAATCTCTCATATTTATTCTGAAATGAAATGCTCGGTGGAATAACCAAGTTACGTTGTAGGGAATCATGCGTCTTTGTGCAGGTTTTTATAGTCTCCCCTTTACGTTAATCAATCATAGTCAAAAAAAGGCAGGATATATTATAGTTGTTTTTTCTTTCTTTCTGCTTTTGTGCATTGGGTTATAATTTTGTAGGTTATTATCATGACATCTTGATTAACCAGCTTTTTAAAGAAACCAAGTTCGCTAATTACTTTGCGATAAAAAGACGCCACCGCGCCTTTCTGGCCGTAACTAAGCATAGAAATTAAAAAAGAGTTTTTTTCATGCGATATCTTCCGTGGAAAAGTTTGAAATTGTGGGCAGGCTTCCGTGACTTGCATAAGTTTGAAAAGTGTTGATTTGTATTGACTAAATTTAAAATAGGTATTTATTTAATGAAACTCGGAGGCTGCACACACTGCTCGCTTCACTCAGCAACCCTTGATAATTTTGCAGTAAGTTACCTTACTGCAAAATACCTAGCTTTGTCTTTAATCTTTGAGTTGAACATCACCATTGCTGCGGTCACTCGTCTGGTGTGCTAATTCTACATTAGCTGCCAGTTTGTTTGGCTCTCTTGGCTCCTTTAAGAGGGTTTCCGCCTCTAGCTCAGTTGCTTCCTATTCCGGGCGGATGAGTGATGAGTGCTAAAAAGCACGCAACTGCAGTCCTCAGGTGCTATTTATCTATACACTGTAAGAAAATTCGAAAGCGTCATAGATTATTTCCGGGCAACATTCCGCCAGTTTCCTACACAGAAAAAAAAAATTTTTTTGAAAAAAAAAAATAGAACCGACTTCAAAATTGCTCTAAAAAGTGAAAAATAATTTTATTCTTTAAACACCATCGATAATACTTTTAAACATAATTTTTGATGTTGGCGCAAAAACGATAGATAAAATCATTCACAGCCATAACTCAACTACAACTATAAATTTAACCAGGCCCAGTTTCTTCACTATCACGTAAAGTATGCATTGATGACAACATATTTGAATAACGATATAAATGTTTCGTTCGTAACTTTGGATGCTTTTCTGAAAAAAAATATGAACGAAGCATGGTTACACTGGATTTTACGTTTTGTTTTTGCGCCAACTTCAAAAATTATGTTTAAAAGTATTATCGATGGTGTTTAAGGAATAAAATTATTTTTCACTTTTTAGAGCAATTTTGAAGTCGGTTCTATTTTTTTTTCAAAATTTTTTTATTTCATTCTTTTTAGTGTAAATGTAGGTATTTTAGTAGAGTAAGAAGTTACCTAGTAAGAAGTTCGCTCTATATCACTGTATTGCTTTAGAAAAGCCTTTATTCAAAATTATCATTATAATTACTATTAATGTTACTGTTATATGGCACCAAACTTTTATAACAATGAGTTTCATATTGTCTCGTAGATGAAGATAGCGAAGACAATGTGAAAGCCAAATGAAGCGAATACTCGTTAGTCTCAACTCGAGATCTTTATTCAGAACCACGAATGAACGTTACATCTCCTTATATATAACTTGAGAAAGTGCTGGAAACTTGGAAAGATACAGAAATTAATAGAACATTCGAGAAAATACGGGAAACAGTAGAAACGAAATTTTAGTAAAATTCACTTTGTTCTAGTCGGGATTTGAACCCGGGACGCTCGTGTGGGAGGCGAGAATTCTACCACTGAGCCACCGTTATCCACGGATGAAAAGTGCGAACTTCGCTACAATATCATTTTAATCATTTAATAGGGAAATTGCATAAAATTTACTGTTTTTTGCCCATAACTTTTTTTCTGAAGAACAAATATGGTCAAACAAAGTAATGGGACCTAAGTTGAGCCATCCCCTATCCATTAAAAAAAGAATAATCAAAATCGGTTCACTAGGTGAGACGCTATGAGTGGACAAACAAAAAAAAAAAAAAAACATACATACGGTATGAACTGATAACCGCCTCCTTTTTGAAGTCGGTTAAAAAACATATATACGGTATGAACTGATAACCGCCTCCTTTTTGAAGTCGGTTAAAAAGTTCCTGAATCGCGACATGCTTTATAAATGAGGAGTTTACTTTTAAAACGGGTTTTATCCAGTTTTATATTTTTTTGGCAAAACGAAAAAAAAAAACGTTTTACGCACAAACACTAATTGTTAGAATTTCGAAATTTTCACAATATTTTGTTTTGATAACGTAGCCTTGCAAACCTGTCTCAACTTCGGTCATATTTGCGTTAAAAGCCCTCCTTATAGCTTTTTTTTTTTTAATCTGTCTAAGATCTGTCTGAAGTTCCGATTTATTCAAGAAACATGAGTAGCTTTTATTGGGAAGAGTTCTGAATTGTAACAAAAAAATTTTGCAGCTAAATTTCAGGAATGTTACTATTTTCTGCAAACCTTCCTGTTTTTTTCGTCAGATATGTTCCTGGCAGTAGTTAAGCAAACTAGCTACCAAGCTACCCGTTATCTTCAAGGAGCGTTTCGTTACTCTACCAGTGGTGTTCCCATAGGGTATACTCCATTCCAGATACGCTGTATACTCTAACTTTTTTTAGACACATAACGTATACCCTCAAACTTCAAAAATTTTCATATTATGACATATTATGTATATGATCGCATACACATATTGTGCATAACTGATTACTGGGAGTATACCCACAGAAAAATTGATGAGAACATCACTGGTTACAACATATTTGTTTTCATGGAACTATATAACTCACATTGCTTTTTCCTGCACAGCAGCCATTAGCAGACTGAATCAATCAGTAAATTTTCCTGAGAAATGCTGTCGCGTCATGTATCGACTTGTGTAGAAGTTATTTAATGTGTAAAATTGTGTGGTATGAAAATCCCTTATGTTGTCTTACCGGTAAATAAAAAAAAAAAAAAAAACTTGTACGTATCTCAATTTGTTTTTTTTTTTTTTTTTTTTTCTTCTTTTCAATTTTCACCGAGCACGAAATGCGCTCAATACTTTTGGCCAGTCCTGCATATGAATTAATCCTAATTTTAAGGAGGGTTTTTTCCCTTGCGCATATTTTAACTTTTCTTTGAGAGAGAGGGGGATTTTCATTTTATTCTGTATTTGAACCATTTTCTCCCCGGGAAAGAGGAATTTTTATTTTGTTCAAATTGTAATCATATTTAGATATTTTTCCCCTTCGGGTGAGGGAATTTTTATTTTGTTCTACTTTCATTGTGCATTTTTATTCGCTTCTTTTTCTTTAGGGAGAGGGGAATTTTCATATCTCTTCGAATTATAATGTGCATTTTAGTTTCTTTTTTTTTCTGCAGGGGATAGAGATTTTTGTTTTGTTCCAATCTTCTTCAGGAGGAAAGTGCGCGCGCGTTGTGTTTTTGTGCGTGCATTCACCCCAAATAATCGTCAAACATTGAACTTCAAAAAGATATTTTTCGTTTTGATGATTCAGTATTTTCTTTCCAGGCACTACATTGAAGACCAGAAATGCATGAAAGTTTTCAAATTTGCTTTTGCGTCTTCTTTAGAAGAAAAATTCTGCCGTCTTATCTTGATTGTCATTGGAGATCTCCCGCCACTGTCGGAAGTTGACCAGATACTTCGCACAGCGATCGAGTCAACGAAATGTTTACGACTGGAGCAGAAACTGTTTTGGGAAATGCTTAGATTCGCTTTGCCACGGAAAGATAAAAGAGAAAACAAAAGTGGAAGTTATTTATTGCATGATTTTCCAGCATTGCAAATGTAGAGAAATGATTTATTTGTTTAATGATAATATTTTTTTAATAAAATTTAAAGCAAATATTTTTTTCCTTAAGTTTAAAAGAAATTCATCACTTGACTCCTTTACCTACAGTTACAAACCAGACACGTGGCCTTGTATTCGGGCCAAAACTGAAGTTCTATGATACGTGTACTACGCTGCCCATTACTGCTACCAATATTAAAAATCGGAACGCGACGGAAGACCCACCGTAGACATTCCCCGTCCATTTCAAAGTTCAATTCTTCTTTACTAATAATAAAGCAGAAAGTCTCTCTGTCCGGAGGATGTCTGTAGGATGTCCGTAGGATGTCTGTAGGATGTCTGTGACGCGCATAGCGCCTAAACCGTTCGGCCGATTTTCATGAAATTTGGCACAAAGTTAGTATGTAGCATGGGGGTGTGCACCTCGAAGCGATTTTTCGAAAATTCGATGTGGTTCTTTTTTTATTCCAATTTTAAGAAAAAAAACTATCATAAATTACGAAATTATCATAACGTGGAACCGTAACATGGGCAAAAGCCAATTAGCGAGATACGAAATTATCATAACGTGGAACTGTAACGTCGGTACAAGCCAATTGGCGAGAAAATTCACCATACATTATTTGTAAATATACAAGCGAACCAAAAGACCTTTAATTTTTCTATTACGGGCGAAGCCGTGCGGGTGCCATATGAAATAAGAATAGTTCATTTATTTGGAATTTTCAGTTTTAACTTTCGTGAAATAAATCAATCTATCACTACCCTACAAAATTCACTTTTAAATCGATCGTTAATTTTTACACGATCGATCATGAAATTGAAATATTATAAAAAAATATATATACATTTTAATATACAGTAAAACCTGTAAAGTTGACCGCGATTTTCAGGCACAGAATTAGATCTTATCATGTAATTCAACCTCTATAAGTTGACCACTAAAGTAGTGCACCGCAAGTGTCAACTTATTACACAGGTTTCACTGTATCTGTTTTTAACTCTGAAAAGTGAGGGGGCAGACCCTTTACTTTTTGAAGTGGGGGGCAGTTGCCCCCGTACGAGCTGCCTATGCGCTGCTCCATGAAAAGCAATTGAGTGGATCGGCTCGTAATAATAAAATGCAAAAGATTTTTTTAAAACAAAAAGATGGTGAAATGGAAATGAAGAATAATAAAAAATAATGGGTTTTAAAATTACAAGTAAGAAATAAACAGGGTGAAAAAAAAACCTCGAGTATTTTCAAATGAAATCTTGCTTTGGAAAAAAAAAAGTCCCTAAAATATAGCTTTGTTGGAAATAGGTTGCTTTTTAGTTTGTTTTTGCTTGAAAAAGTCTCTTAAGTTGCATAGTATTGAAAAAAGTAGCAAAAGGTCGCATTTAAAGCACTTGCTTGTTTGCATTAGCAAAATATTTTTAAAAAAAATATTTCAAAAAAAAAAAATAAATAAATAAATAAATAAATAATAATAATAATAATAATAATTTGAATTTTGACCTCTTGAATTCAAATTGTTTTTCGCAATCACGAGTGTGTGTATGTAGGCGTGTGTGTTTGTGTGGGGGTATGTGTGTTTGTGTGTAGGGGGTATATGTGTATGAGTGTAGGCGTGTGTTTGTGTCTGTGTTCAGGCATGAATGTGTGGGTAGTTGTGTGTGTATGTGTTTGTGTGTGTGTACGTGCGTGTATGTATGCATGTAAGTGTAGGATATTGACGCAACCTGGAGATGGTTTTCGCTAGAGGAGCAGCATCGTGAGGCGGCCGGTCGACGGTGGTGTGCTGCAGAGGATGCTCGCGGGAAAATAAAATGATAGCACATCAAAACAGTCAAATGAAAGCAATAAGGAATCGTGATTGCTCAAAAAATATACCGCGTAACGGACCCATTTCTAAAATTTTGCCACCTATGCTATAAAATATCAGCTACTCAAAAATAATTTTACTCCAGGTTTTGGCAGTAATGGAAGGATATTAACTATTCGCAACTCCAGCGCTCGAATACGCTACCTTGCTGTAATTTACATAACTGCAGAAAAAACTAAAACATTGCGTTCCACGTATGTCAGTTGAGTAAACATAGGCTGTTTGTTATGAGTATTTATTAACGCATTCGATGTGTCTTGGATTGCTTTCAGCAATAGAAAGTGTTTTGTCCCTTAATGTTATTCTCGAGCTCCTCAAAATAATGTTAGTCTTTATTATTTCCCTTTAAAAAGTGAGTTGACTGTCGTAAATGGCGTGAAATCCTAAACAAGGAAAACTCTGGATTAACAAAGTTCGCATTTGAAAGTCTATTCGAAGCATTTTTTTTTTTTCTTTTTGGAAGAGGATAACTTTATACAAGGTATTTTTTTTTTATTGTTTTGTGTGAATTTGTAAGAATATGTTTTTTTTTTTTTTTTTGAGCAATCACGTTTGCTTATTGTTCTTATTTGACTGTTTTTGAGGTCCTTTGATTTTTCCCACCGCCACCCTCCGCACCATCACCGTCGACGGGCTCCTCACGATGCTGCTCCTATAGCGAAAGCCGTCTCCAGGTTGCATCCATGTCCTACACACACGCGCATACCGCATACCATACACAACTACACACACGCACGCACACACATACATACAGACACCTACACATACACACAAACACACACATTCATGCTTGCACACAGACACAAACATATGCCTACACACACATACACATACCCCCCCACACACACACATTCATACACACAACTACCCACACACTTATGCCAGCACACAGACACAAACACACATACACATAATCCGTACACACAAACACACACGCCTACATACACACACTTGTGATTGCGAAAAACATAATTTGAATTCAAGATGTCAAAATTCAAATTAATTTTTTTTAAATCTTAAGCTCAAAAGAATTGTATGCAGTATTATCGTAGAACGGAATGAAAAATGTTTAACGCTGAGAATTTTCATTGCCAAAATAGTGCGATTATATTTTAGGGTTATAGTTTTAGTATTGTGCGAGCAAAGAACACTTGCTTGGCGAGATTTTGCATGTCAGTTGTAAACCATTTTTATTTTTTATCATGTATGGATTAAAATGGTAGAAAGATAACAGAATTCGATAAGTTTAAAGAAATAATGGAAGATCAATTAAAAAGAAAACTACCGCCATGTATCCGTGAGAATTTTATTGATGATGCATGACAGAATTAAATCATAATTCAGAAATTAGAAACATACGAAACCGAATGTAAAACAATTAGCGCTAGCCAAACAAAACAAAGATCTTTCAACTTCCTCTTTTGATAACACTGATAAACAAAGGTTTATTTACATGAAATATTTATAGTGTTCTTATGGCTAAAATAAAAATGTAGTTTCATCAAGAATTGATAAATTTCGAATTCGACATCGTGGAAATGGCTGCTTACAACTACGAACTACGAAATTTGTATTAATTTCTAATAATGCTTCTTGAATTCTCATTTCTTTTTACATGGGCCAGAATATCCATAAGACTTTGAAAATTGATTTAAAAAGAATAAAACAAAAAAGTCATGCATACAAACAAAAATTACTAGGCTTATTAGCATTTTCTACGCTACGGCGCACAGTGGAGTATTTGACTGAAAATCCTGGCCAAAACTAGTTTGAAATTTTCACTCTTCTGAAGGCGACACCCTTGTGTGCGTTTGTGCTCTGTACGGCAAAGCTACACAAAACTTAGTATACAAGTTGTCTGAAATGTCTGATGTTACAATTTGAAACTCGATTTTTAAAATTTGAATTAGAAAATGAAATATTTAATATTTTATCCACGGTTTAGACTTTTGCATGTTTACGACCGTAAAAACGATCCTAGTAAACGTAGAAAAAAACCCAATGCATCACTAGATAGGAAAAATAATTTTCTTCAAGATTATGGTTTGTTTGATGTTCTAACGTAATTAATCGAATTTCTAAGAATTTACAAAGGGAGGTCACTTTTTCGACTTTTTTCAATCATTCAAAAAAAGGAAAATAAAATTCTTGCATCCAATATTCTAATAATGTTATGGCTCTGAAACTTTTTAAGGAAATAATATAAACATCTTACCTTCATTTACAGCGAAAACGGTGAAGTTATGTTCTTTCACTGATTTATAATGAATTTTTTTCAATGAGTTGAAATAAAAATTTTCAATAATTTTCACTCGATCCGAAATGGATGCCACTGTTGGCTCTTTGCCATAATGCTTAGACAAGTGATAAGTAAACTTGTTCGATGCGAATGGCTGTTTTCCTTTGAAGATATGTAATTAAATGCACTGTTCGGGGGGGGAAGCAAAAAGCGGTTAAAAAATCCTAGTATTCTGTACAAAACACTAATTTGAAACCAAAAAAATAATCAATTTTATTCTCTTCGTTTGGTTTCAATCATTAAAACCCTGAGTTAATCATGCACAAAAAGAATTAAAGACAAGGGTTTCGGGGTTACAAAGAACCTTTTTTCTATTAAAAAAAATAAATAAATGAACTAGGATATTATAACTGTAAAAACACTCGAAAATGGATATTCAGAAGCTCTTTGTTTTTGAATTGTATATATTGTACTCGTACCTTGGGTCGATTCTTAGTTTGACATCGCGTGATGTGTCCGCTAAAAATTGTACGAACAAACTTGGAACTTAAATTTTATATAACTTTAATTTCACAATGAGTAGGTAAAATGTCTTAAATATGGATAGCTCGCTAGCGTAGGAACGTTAGGAGACAATTACAATTGTCTCCTAACGCTAGCAAGTGGGGGGGGGGTATTTTCCCCCTTTTGCTACGTATAAGGGGGAGAAGACCCCCTCCCCCGGCACATTATTTTCAGCAATGATCTGGAAAAATATAAATATTTATTTATTTCATCTAAAATCTCAATTTTAAAGAAGAGCAAATTTTCTTAGCGAGATCACAAAATAATTTAATTTATTAACTCATTAACGTACATGAGAAAATTAACATAACTGAACGCAAACACATGTTTTAGGGGTGCAATGAATCTCTTTAGCGATGCATAAGGGTAAGCGTTTCGAAATTAATTGGAGGATTCTCATTCCATAACTTACATCTTTACACATTGATGAAGCGGTTTCTCGTAACCATGAAACTCGTGTCTGAAATTTTATTGTTGTTTGTGCGCTCAAATATGTCGATCTTTTCATTCAGTAGTACTTATGATAACTTTTTTACAAATTTATTAAATCTTTGTTGGTAAATTCAGTTTAAAATCATGACTTGTCACAAAAAGATCGGATTATGCACTTTAAAAAAAAAATCATTAAAAAAAAGGGCAGTTGTAGGCGGAAGATTTTTTTGCTGAAGTTAGCACTAGAGACTTTGC
Source organism: Uloborus diversus (assembly GCF_026930045.1). Classification (NCBI taxonomy): domain Eukaryota; kingdom Metazoa; phylum Arthropoda; class Arachnida; order Araneae; family Uloboridae; genus Uloborus; species Uloborus diversus. The sequence continues at coordinate 46,470,154 of NC_072738.1, read as the reverse complement.
CAAATACGATGCAACTTTCAAAACAGCCCGACCGAGCCCGACACCCATTTAAAAAGCTTTCTCTACTTATAAATTAAGGCGAAAAGCCTTTAAAAACCTCATGTACCAAGTTTTCTTTATTTTTTTTCACAAAAAGAAAATAAAAATATTTACTTTGATTTATAATTAGCACTAAGCCCTGACATTTCTTTATACCGTAAAATTGGTTTGGTTCAATTCCATTCATTTAGAAAGCCACAAAAAAATCTACATTGAAACGTAATAATTAAGCTGAAACGTAACAAAAAAGCGAAAATTATTATAGAAATCTCATCTTTCAACGAGGCTATGAGCAATTGTATGTGACTCAAGTTTCCAAAACAGGTGCCGATCGATGCACCAGTTAGTCAACTATCATGGAATAAATTTTCATAAAAATCAGGTAAATTTTTAATTTTGGACTTTTGGCCAGGATTTTCAGTCAAATACTCCACTGTGCGGCGTGCGTTTGTTTGGTTTGCTTTAGTTTTTTCATCCGCCATAAGACGGTGGCTGCAGTGCCCCCTATAGTTTGTTGAAGTTGCGAATACTGATTATGCTTGCGTTCGACTAGCTCGACCGGTTAATTAATCACGTGACATCTAATGATCACGTGCTCCAATCAACTGCTTAGAATGGTAACCGCTGTGGT